>NC_053433.1:51053298-51131606 GCF_007990345.1 Gossypium hirsutum | reverse complement strand
GATTCAAGAAGTTGGGAAAGATACTTACCGTTGGTGGAATTACTTACAATAATAGTTATCAGACGAGCTTGAAAATGGCACCTTATGAAGCATTATATGGTCGTAAGTGTCGAACACCATTGTATTGGACTGAACTCAAGGAAAATCAGATTTATGGAGTTGATCTAATAAAACAAACTAAAGAAAAAGTGAAGATAATTCGAGATTGTTTGAAAGCTGCTTCAGATAGACAGAAATCTTATGCAGACCTAAAGGGAAAGGACATTGAATTTCAAGTTGGTGATAAAGTATTTTTAAAGGTGACTCCGTGGAAGAAAGTCCTTAGATTTGGACGGAAGGGCAAATTAAGTCCGCGTTTTGTTGGGCCGTATGAAGTAATTGAAAAGTTGGACCGGTAGCATATCGGCTAGCATTACCACCTGAATTAGAGAAGATTCATGATGTGTTCCACGTATCTATGTTACGTCGGTATCGTTCGGATCCTTCACATGTAGTTTCACCGACAGAAATTGAACTACAACCAGATATGACCTACGAAGAAGAACCGATTAAGATTTTAGCTCGAGAGGTCAAACAACTAAGGAATAAAAATGTTGCACTTGTGAAGGTGTTGTGGCAAAGGCATGGAGTAGAAGAAGCTACATGGGAATCCGAAGAAACTATGAGAAATCAATACCCACATCTGTTTACCGATAAGATTTTCAAGGACGAAAATCCTTAAAGAGAGGGAGAGTTGTAATATCCCGAATTAGGGCCTAATCAGAATAGTGTTTCATGACCATAAATTCGAGATAGAAATAATTATTTTATAATTATTTTGAGGTTTATGATATGATTGCATGATTGTGTGAAAATTTCGTGATGAAATTCTATGCCTAAAGTGCTTAAATTGAAAGTAGGGACTAAATCAAATAAGTTGCAAAACTTGCATTCTAGAAGTTTTTAGTATGAAATTGTTTTGGAATATTAATGAGGAGGTCTTAAATAGCAATTTGACCAATTTTAAGTTCATGGACAAAATTAGGACATGGAAGGAATTTTTGGAAAGTTTAGTAGTAAGGGTATTTTGGTCATTTAGTTATTAAAATGAATTAAAAACAAAATTAAAAGCCAATTTTTGTCCATCTTCTTCATTAGGCCGAAATTTCAAGGGTTCTCCATAGCTAGGGTTTGTTTCAAGCTTCCAAGCTCCATAGTAAGTGATTCCAAGCCCCGTTTTTAATGATTTTTACGTTTTTGAGATCCCGGTAACTCGATAAAGCTTATGTTAGCAATAATTTAACCTAGGGTTTATATTTGGAAAAATACCCATAGGTGAAATTTGTGTATTTTGATGTTTTTTGATAGAATATGAAGTTTTAAATTATGTTAGACAACTTGTACTACTCGATTTTAAGTAAAAACGAGTAAAAGGGCTTAATCGGTAAAAATACCTAATAGTCACAAGTACATGTTAGAGTGAGAATTTGATGTTGCCATAGAAGAGAAAAGTGATCAGCATGTTGTAAAACATAAGAATAAGGAATAAAGTTTAATCCCGAGCCTAGGGGCAAAAATGTAAATATGCAAAAGTTTAGGGGTAAAATTGTATTTTTGCCAAAATTTGAGTTAAGGATTAATTTGATAATGTGAGTATTAAATAAGCTAAATGTGTTATTTTAGATCAAGAAAGACGTGGAATCGACCTCAATCGAGGAAAAGAAAAGATTGTGGACTAAATTGCAAAATCTTTGTATTTTGGTACCAAGGTAAGTTCATGTGTAAATAATGTAGCATAATGGTTATTTTTAAGTTATTGATGTTAATTATACGTTATGCTGAATTTTATTATGAAATGTATGCTTTGTGGTTAATTTCAAATAATATGTAAATTATGTGAACTACTTGTTAAATATAATTGTTACCGAGTATTGATTTCGGCATTCTACGGAAGACGGCAAGGATAAGCGTTCGAGGAAAAAAGCCCGTTTGAACCTTAGGAATAGATTAGGATACAAGTGACATGTCACTAGGATGGTTGAGCATCCGAACTCGTTGAGTTGAGTCCGAGTTCGTGAGATGTAACTAGGCATCCGAACTCGTTGAGTTGAGTCCGAGTTCACTTATGGATGCGAACGCCCGAGCTTGTTGATTTGAGTCTGAGTTCGCTTATGGGCGGGTTACATGATTGCTTGATTGCATATATGGCACTTATGTGCAAGTTATCCATGTATCCGAATTATATTCCGATGTGTTCAACGGGTAAAGTTCTACTCAAATGGAGGAATATTCGAGATGTAAAGAGACGTATTGGTAAGTGATGTGAAATGGATATTTTGGACAGGTATGTATTTAACCCTCGGGTTGAGTATTGATACAACAACGATAAGGTAATAAGATGATGAAAAATGATTAAAAATGTGATATGTGTTTTAGTGATACATGCTAATGTTGATTGGTATGATTGTTTGTTATGTTACTTATTATTTGCATATGAACTTACTAAGCATTTATGCTTACTCCCTCCTTCTTACTCATTGTAGTTTTGGACAAGCCAGCTCAGGAGTCGGGATAGGTCGAAGGCTCAGTCACACTATCCGGAAGACTTTTGGTAATGGCTTGTAAATTTAAGTATGGCATGTATAGCAATATACCTTTTTTGTGTAAATGATCTTATAGTATGGTGATGGAATGGTTGAGGAAATGCTTGATAATGATAAATTATGAAAATAGTTAGTTTAGATTATATTTGATGTTAAGGAAAATTACTAAGATACTTAGTGCATAAAAACTCATAAAAGGGATGAAATTTGCCATAAACAGAATACTGCAGCAACACTGATGCGAGTTTAAAAATTTACTAAAACTCATAGAAATTGAACTTGGTGATGGACTACATATCAAATTGAAGCTTATTATGTCTAGTTTCACATGAAACAAATGAAACAGGTAAAGGAATTATATGTTACAAGATATTTGAATTTTAGTGAAACAGGGTCATAGCAGTTTCTGAATCCCCTGTTCCAACTTTAGAAATTCACCATAAATTGTAAAGATATAATTAGGTAGTGTATTTTATATTCTCAGAATCCTTATTGAGTCTAGTTTCAGGAGAAATAAACTTCATAGTCATATGGATTTTTTACAGAGAGAAATGTGGTTCGTAGTAGACAGAGGTCAGACCAGTCAAGTCCTGAAACAGGGGTAACTTTAACTAATAAACTGTACTAATTGGCCCAACCAAAAATTCTAGAAAAAAATTAGTAGATAGTTATATGAGTCTAGATTTAGGGAAAATTTACGGATCTTAATTTTGAGTTTCGTAACTCGAGATATGATTTTTCTTATGACTGTGATGCAAGTAGCTTAAAAGCTGTGAATGTAGAAATAAATAATCCAAAGCTCTAAATATGTTAAATTAAGCTTAGTAACACCTCATACTCGACTCCGGTGACGGTCTCGGGCGTGGGGGCGTTACAATAATAGTTCTTCGGATAAGTTACATTGATTTGGCTACGGGCCATGGTATATGTAACACCCCTTACCCGTATCCGTCGCCGAAACAGGGTACAAGGTATTAACAAATCATAGTACATACTATTTAATAAAACCGAGACATAAATATAGCGTGCAATTAGATCATGAATCATTATAACATATGCCTTTAACAATACTAGCCAATTTCAAAGGCTTCGTACAAAATAATCGGTCAGATACTATAATTAATATTTTAAACCTAGACAATTATGACATGTAAAAAAAAACTAAGTCTACTATACATGCCATAATTCAAAATGTTCAATTCAAATACCCAAAAGTATTGATAGTGTAGGAAGATCTTCAACGATCCTTGACTCCTGTGCAAGCTGGACGACACTATAAGACAAAAGAGAGAAAAGAAAGTAAGCTTATAGCTTAGTAAGCAAGTATATAAATAATGAATAAAGAATTTAATATGTTTACACAATAACTCAAGTGTATCTACTTTTTAATTTTACTATTTAATCTACTTTGGTCAAGCTGTCTCTCCTGCGTCATATTCACTAAATAAATCATAACTCGACTTAAAAAACTCGAAATTAAAATCTATAAAATTTTCCTGAAACCAGACTTATATTACTTCTTACTAAAATTTTTCTAGAATTTTTGGTCCAACCAATTAGTATAGTTTATTAGTTAAAGTTTCTCCTGTTATACAGCTTGACTGATCTGACCTCTGTTCACTACGAATTGAATTTCTCCCAGTACACAATTCAAATATCCATGAAATCTACTTAATTTAAAACTAGACTCAATTAGAAATCTATACATATAAACTATATTTCCTAATTTTTTTTACAATTTTTACTGATTTTTCAAAATTAGAACAGGGGATCACATAGTCATTCTGAGCGAGTCACACACAAATATAAATATCTCAAAATATAGAGTTCCTTTACTTTCTCTGTTTCTTTTGCATGGGAATAGACTCATTAAGATTTAATTTCATATCTCATTCAGCCTCTAATTAATCTCCTACTATTTTTGGTAATTTTTCAAATTCACGTCACTGTGACTGTCCAAGACAGTATTATTGCTAATTCACTCTTTCACACTTTCTTTGTATTAACCTCATTTTAACATGCATATCACAATTCATTTTCACCACATTTCATACATCACAAGTATAGGTCCATGATTACAATGTCACCTTAAAACCATCTCGTTGAACAATTCGGATCAATCCTCGATACTTGATGGTTTCAGCACACAGCCCCACCGTCATATTCCATATAATTCGGCTCTCTTGTACACATGGCGAACACTTAGTACCACCCATGTGACCTAGCCAATTTATCTCATGGCTCTCTTGTCTACATGGTGTCCTTCACTTGGAATCACACATGCGACCTAGCTACGTTTATCTCTCCCGTAGCTCTCTTATCTACATGGGATGCATCCCGTATCACACATGTGACCTAGCTACTACATAGTATCTCGTAGCTCTCTTGTACACATGATGTGCACTCAGCACAATACATGTGACCTAGCTATGCTCCATCTATATTATTCAATCTTTCCGAATGTTCAACCGAGATTTTTCTCTCTATTACTTATTTCTATTCTTCCAATAGTCGATTTATGCTTCAAAATCAGCTAATATATATATAATAGGCTGAAATATAAAAATGTAAATGAAGTTAATGTATTATTTACATACAAACTTACCTCAGTGCAAAATATGGAAATTTTGCAATGTAGTCCAAAACCTTTTCCTTCCCCCGTTCGAGGTCGATTCCACGCCTTTCTTGATTATTGAGCTTGAAAGCTTGAAACAAACCCTAGCTATGGAGAACATGCAAGTTTCGGCCAAGCTAAATGAAGATGAACACATTTTTGTGTTATTTTTCCCATTTTATTTTATTTATTATGCAAATGACCAAAATGCCCTTACTACTAAACTTTCTAAAAATTCCATCCATCTGCAAATTTTTGTCCATATAAAGTATAATGGTCTAATTTCCATTTAAGGACCTCTACTTAAAACCCCCATTTCAATCAAGTACTTTATGAACAAGAACACACATATTTTTCACCTATTTCAATTTAGTACTAAACGTCAAATTAAACACCCAATCGATAAAATTTCGTAACAAAATTTTCACACGAATATGCAATCATAATATAAACACTAAAACTTAATCAAAATAATTTTTTTTTCAACCTCGGATTCGTGGTTTCAAAATCACTATTCCATTTTGGCCCTAAATCGAGCTGTTACAACTCTCCCCCCTTTAGGGATTTTCGTCCCTGAAAATCTTATCGGTAAAAAGCTTTGGGTACTGTTTTCTCATGGCTTCCTCCGGTTCCCACGTAGCTTCTTCTACTCCATGTCTTTGTCATAACACTTTCACTAAAGCTATACTTTTCTTTCTCAACTGTTTTACTTCTCGAGCCAAAATCTTAATCGGTTCCTCATCATAGGTCAAGTCTGATCGAATCTCTATTTCTGTTGGAGAAATCACATGTGATGGATCAGAATGATAACGTCGCAACATTGATACATGAAACACGTTAGGAATTCTTTCTAATTCTACCGGTAATGCCAACCGATATGCCACTGGTCCAATCCTCTCAATAATCTCGTATGACCCAATAAAACGCGGACTCAACCTGCCTTTTCGGCTAAATCTCAGAATCTTCTTCCATGGTGACGCCTTCAAGAACACTTTATCACCCACCTGAAATGCAATCTCTTTTCTTTTTAAATCTGCATATGACTTTTGTCGATCTGAAGTAGCTTTCAAGCAATCACGAATTACTTTTACTTTCTCTTTGGTTTCTTTAACTAGATCAACTCCATGAATCTGTTTCTCACTAAGTTCAGTACAATATAAAGGAATCCGACACTTGCGACCATACAAGGCTTCGTACGGTGCCATCTGTATACTTGACTGAAAACTGTTATTGTAGGAAAATTCAACCAAAGGTAGATATTTCTCCCAACTACCTTGAAATTCTAAAACACAGCATCTAAGCATATCTTCGAGTACTTGGATTACTCTTTCCGACTAACCATCTGTTTGTGGATGAAACGCGGTACTAAAGTTCAATTTTGTGCCCAAAGCTTCTTGTAACTTTTTCCAGAATCTCGAGGTAAACCTCGGATCTCTATCTGATATTATAGACATAGGTACCCCGTGCAACCTCACAATTTCAGCAATATATAATTTAGCTAATTTATCAAGTGAGTAATTGGTACGTACCAGTATAAAGTGAGCCAACTTTGTTAACCTATCAACCACTACCCAGATAGCATCCTTCTTTTTAGGAGTCAGAGGCAAACCGGTTACAAAATCCAAGGTAATCCTATCCCATTTCCACTCAGGCACCATTACCGGTTGGAGTAATCCTGAAGGCACTTGATGCTCAGCTTTTACTTGTTATAAGATCAAACACTTGGTTACAAATTCAGAAATGTCCCTTTTCATGCCTGGCCACCAATATAACTTCTTTAAATCATTATACATTTTTGTGCTACTAGGGTGAGCTGACAAACAGCCACTATGTACCTCATGTAATATTTCTGAATCAATTCATCATTTTTCAGTACACATATCCTGTCTCTAAACATCAAACAGTCATCTGGTCCAACTAAAAAATTTGAGTCGTAACCCGATTCGCACTGAGTTCTCTTGGTTCGCAACTCATTATCGTTCTTTTGAGCATCACAAATCAGCTGGAGAAATAACGGTTTAGCCCTCATCTCTGCTAAGATTGACCCATCATCAGACAATGCTAACCCCGTATTCATGGTTCTCAAAGTAAAAAGATATTTCCTGCTCAAGGCGTCAGCAACAACATTCGCTTTTCCCAGATGATAATCAATCATTAGCTCATAATCCTTCAATAATTCAAGCCATCTTCGCTATCACAGATTCAAATCCTTTTGATTCATTAAATACTTCAAACTTTTGTGATCAGTAAAAATTCGGCATTTTTCACCATACAAATAATGTCGCCAGATCTTCAAGGCAAAGACAATAGCAGCCAATTCCAAATCATGTGTAGGATAGTTCTTCTTATGCGGTTTTAACTGTCTCGAGGCATAAGCTACCACTTTACCCTCTTGCATTAGCACACATCCAAGGCCTGTCAATGATGCTTCACTATAAATTACGAACTCCTTCCCCAGCTCGGGCTGTACTAAAAGTGGTGCTTCAGTCAATCGTGCTTTCAACTTTTCAAAACTTTGCTGGCATTTATCAGTCCATTCAAACTTAACATTCTTTTGCAGCAACTTAGTCATAGGAGAGGCAATCATCGAAAATCCCTCGACAAAACGTCTATAATACCGTGCCAAGCCTAAAAAGCTTCTAACCTCAGATACATTCTTTGGCGGTTTCCAATCAACGATCGCGGAAATCTTGCTCGGATCCACCCGAATACCATCACCTAAGACTATATGTCCCAAAAATCCGACTTCACGAAGCCAGAACTCACTTTTACTAAACTTAGCAAACAGTTTCTTTTCTCTCAAGATCTGCAATATGGTTCTCAAGTGTTCGGCATGCTCAGACTCATCCCGAGAATAAATTAGAATGTCATCTATAAACACTACTACAAACTTATCTAAATATGGCCAAAATATTCGGTTCATCAAGTCGATAAATATAGCTGGAGCATTTGTTAAGCCGAAAGGCATCACAAGGAACTCATAATGTCCATACCTTGTCCTAAAGGTGGTTTTTGGCACATCCGACTCCTTAACTCTCAACTGGTAGTAACCGGACCTCAAATCAATCTTTGAAAACACTGTGGCTCCCTTTAACTGATTGAATAAATCATCAATCCTCGGCAACGGGTACTTGTTCTTTATAGTCACCTTATTGAGCTAACGGTAATCAATGCAAAGCCTTATTGAGCCATCCTTCTTCTTTACGAATAATACAAGAGCACCCCAAGGAGATAAACTCAGTCTCACAAATCCCTTGTCTGTTAACTCTTGCAACTGAGCCTTCAATTCTTTTAATTCAGTCGGAGCCATTCTATATGGAGCAATCAAGATCGGTGCAGTCCCCGGTAACAAACCAGTGGCAAACTCTATCTCTTTGTTCGGAGGCAATCCAGGCAATTCCTCTGGAAATACAGCTAGAAATTCACAGACTATCGGTAATGATTCAAGCTTCAATTCAGACAGCTCAGTATTCATTACATAGGCAAGATAAGCTTCACACCCTTTCCTCATGTATTTCTATGCAGACATGTGCGAAATCGCCATAGGCAATTTATTTGATTCATCTGTTTCAACCCACAGAATTTCACCATTTTCACATTTCAACTCTAGCGTTTTCTGTTTACAATCTACCTTGGCATCATACAATGTCAACCAGTCCATTCCCAAAATAACGTCAAACTCATCAAATGGTAACAGCATCATATTAGCCGAAAAACAGTGACCTTGAATCATTAATGGGCAATTCTTGCAAACCTTATCAACTAGCACATATTGGCCTAAAGAGTTCGACACTTTAATCGTAAACTCAGTAAACTCAACAAGCAACTTCTTATTAGATACTACATTTATACAAATATAGGAATGAGTAGACCCAGGATCAATCAATGCAATAACAATAGCATCATAGAGAGAAAATGTACCAGTAATCACGTCGGGAGATGATGCATCCTCTCGGGCACGTATGGCATAAGCTCTAGCAGGCACTCTAGCTTCTAATCTCGCCGCTGAATCTTTCATTATAGTTTTACTGCTAGTTCCACTTCTAGTATTTCTCGGTGGTCTACCTCTGCTAGCGGTAGTACTCTGTCTAGTACTCTGAAATTTTTCTTTTTTAACTTTCTCCGAACAGTTTCTGATAAAATGCTCGTGAGAACCGCACCTGAAACAAGCTCGCTCGTTTCCCCAACACTCACCATAATGTTGCCTGCCACATTGCTGACATTCGGGCTTCCTAGATCGCACATTACCCACACTTGCCACTGAAGTAGCTTGAGCTTTAGACCCCGAATATGCCCTACCATGATCTCTGTGTGAATCCCTAGTTGAAACTGTCATTCGAGGGTTTGTCTTTTTGGACCTCTTTGATTGAGATTGAAATGACTTGCTTATCGACCTCTTTCTGGCATCTCGAGCCTCAATAGCAGCTTTTCTTCTTTCTTTGTTCAATTCTTTAGCTTTAAGAGCTCGGTCAACCAATACTACAAATTCTTTCAGCTCCAAAATTCCCACAAGCACTTTAATGTCCTCATTTAGCCCATCCTTAAACCTTTTGCACATAATGGCCTCGGTGGACACACATTCCTGGGCATACTTGCTGAGTCTTACAAATTCGCATTCATACTCTGCCACAGACATCTTGCCCTACTTCAATTCAAGGAACTCCTTCCGTTTTTTATCAATAAATCGCTAACTTATGTATTTCTTTCTGAATTCTTCCTGGAAGAAATCCCAAGTAACCCTTTCTTTTGGCACCACTGCTACCAAAGTCTTCCACCAATGGTAGGCTGAATCTCTCAAAAGTGATACAACACACTTTAAGCACTCCTCGTGTGTACATGAGAGCTCATCAAATACCCGGGTAGAATTTTCAAGCCAATATTCTGCTTTCTCGGGATCATCATCAATCTTTGCTCTAAATTCTTCGGCCCCTTGTTTTCGAATCTTGTCAACCGGAGGCTTGTTCATTCTTACCAAATCTATGCCTTGAGCAGCTACAGGAACTGTCTGAGGTATGGGAGGGGGTGGAGGAGGTTGAGCATTTGGGTTTGCTCGAATAAACTCAGTGTACCAATTGTTCATCATTTGGAGAAAGGCATCCCGAGCCTCATCTCCCTATCTCAATGTCTCAGGTCTACTTTCTACAGGCGCGGTCTCTTGTGCGGGAACCGGCACATTACTAGCAGCATCATCAGCCGCAGTTCTTTCAGGATCCATTACTATATTAAAACAAAACACAGTTTAGAATAATCAGGAGTAACCACACTATCACAGTATATTTATGGCATGTATAGCTAAACTTTTACACACACTTTATTAGTCTGAGAACCGACTAAACCATAGCTCTGATACCACTAAATGTAACACCCCTTACCCGTATCCGTCCCCGAAATAGGATACGAGGTATTAACAAATCATAGTACATACTATTTAATAAAACCGAGACAAAAATATTTCCTGCAATTAGATCATGAATCATTATAACATATGCCTTTAACAATACCAGCCAATTTCAAAAGCTTCGTACAAAATAATCGGTCAGATACTATAATTAATATTTTAAACCTAGACAATTATGACACGTAAAAAAATAACTAAGTCTACTATACATGCCATAATTCAAAATGTTCAGTTCAAATACCCAAAAGTATTGATAGTGTAGGCAGATCTTCAACGATCCTTGACTCCTGTGCAAGCTGGACGACACAATAAGACAAAAGAGAGAAAAGAAAGTAAGCTTATAGCTTAGTAAGCAAGTATATAAATAATGAATAAAGAATTTAATATGTTTACACAATAACTCAAGTGTATCTACTTTTTAATTTTACTATTTACTCTACTTTGGTCAAGCTGTCTCTTCTGCGTCATATTCACTAAATAAATCATAAATTGAGTTAAAAACTCAAAATTCAAATCCGTAAAATTTTCCTGAAACTAGACTCATATTACTTCTTACTAAAATTTTTATAGAATTTTTGGTCCAGCCAATTAGTACAGTTTATTAGTTAAAGTTTTCCCTGTTATAGAGCTCGACTGATCTGACCTCTGTCCACTACAAATTGAATTTCTCCCAGTACACAATTCAAATATCCATTAAATCTGTTTCATTTAAAACTAGACTCAATAAGGAATCTATACTTATAAACTATATTTCTTAATTTTTTTTGTACAATTGTTACTGATTTTTCAATCTTAGAACAGGGAAGGGGATCACATAGTCATTCTGAGCGAGTCACACACAAATATAAATATCTCAAAATATAGAGTTCCTTTACTTGCTCTGTTTCTTTTACATGGGAATAGACTCATTAAGATTTAATTTAATATCTTATTCATCCTCTAATTAAATTTCTACTATTTTTGGTGATTTTTCAAATTCACATCACTGTGACTATCCAAAATAGTATTATTGCTAATTCACTCTTTCACACTTTCTTTGTATTAACCTCATTTTAACATGCATATCACAATTCATTTTCACCATATTTCATACATCACAAGTATAGGTCCATGATTACAATGTCACCTTAAAATCATCCCGTTGAACAATTCGGATCAATCCTCGATACTTGATGGCTTCAGCACACAGCCCCACCATCATATTTCATATAATTCGGCTCTCTTGTTCACATGGTGAACACTTAGTACCACCCATGTGACCTAGCCAATTTATCTCATAGCTTTCTTGTCTACATGGTGTCCTTCACTTGGAGTCACACATGCGACCTAGCTACATTTATCTCTCTTGTAGCTCTCTTGTCTACATGGGATACATCCCGTATCACACATGTGACCTAGCTACTACATAGTATCTCGCAGCTCTCTTGTACACATGATGTGCACTCAGCACCATACATGTGACCTAGCTATGCTCCATCTATATTATTCAATCTTTTCGAATGTTCAACCAGGATTTTTCTCTCTATTACTTATTTCCATTCTTCCAATAGTCGATTTATGCTTCAAAATCAGCTAAAATATATATAATAGGCTGAAATATAAAAATTTAAATGAAGTTAATGTATTACTTACATCAAACTTACCCCGGTGCAAAATATGGAAATTTTGCAATTTAGTCCAAAACCTTTTCCTTCCCCCGTTCGAGGTCGACTCCACGCCTTTCTTGATTATTGAGCTTGAAAGCTTGAAACAAACCCTAGCTATGGAGAACATGCAAGTTTCGACCAAGCTAAATGAAGATGAACACATTTTTGTGTTACTTTTCCCATTTTATTTCATTTATTATGCAAATGACCAAAATGCCCTTACTACTAAACTTTTTAAAAATTCCATCCATGTCCAAATTTTTGTCCAGATAAAGTATAATGGTCTAATTTCCATTTAAGGACCTCTACTTAAAACCCCCATTTCAATCAAGTACTTTATGAACAAGAACACACATATTTTTCAACTATTTCAATTTAGTCCTAAACGTCAAATTAAAACCCAATGAATAAAATTTTGCTACGAAATTTTCACATGATTATGCAGTCATAATATAAACACTAAAACTTAATCAAAATAATTTTTTTTCAACTTCGAATTCGTGGTCTCGAAACCACTGTTCTGTTTTGGCCCTAAATCGGGCTGTTACAATATAAGTACTTATCATACGAGACTCCTGAGCATCCAATTTCTATTCCAAAGGGTTCAATTGGTAAACGAATGATGTGGTTGAGAAAGATATTAGTACGAGATGATACAAGTATGTGCAGAACCTATTCGAGTATTAAATAGTGAAAGTTCGATGAGTTTGTACTTGATCATGTTTTAAGACATGAGAAAGGTTTGTAGTTAATGTGTATATGGTTTTGTCATGTATAATTGGCTGATTTGCATTTATTTGATGAATTAAGTTATTCACATACGAGCTTACTAAGTTATGAAGCTTACTTTGTATTATTTTTCTATCTTTTATAGTGAATCAAGGCTAGCTCGGATCCGGGAGTCATTGTGAACATCATCACACTATCAAACATCTAAGTTGTTACTTTTGAATTATACAATTATGGTATATGGCATGTATAGGCTAGACGTGGTATTTTGGTTGTGATTATAGCATGAGATTTGGCTTGTAAATGATGTTAATATTGATATGTGTTTGGCTATTATAAATGGTTGTTAATGACTTTTGTAGATGTTTATAATGCCTTGTGAGATGGTTTGTTTTGGCATGGTTGTAACCAAGACATTATGGAAGTTAAAATGGTTATTTGAGTTATGGTGGATGAAAGCTTGAGAAAGGTCTTATTGTGGCATGAATTTATATGTCAAATTAGTAGTTAAATAGTATGTAATACAGTGAATGTATTGATTGATTTGAGGATGGCGTTCAGTTGTGAATATTAAGTTGGTATATATATACATATTGTATGAATTAAGGTTAAAGATCATGTTGTTTTGGTATATATTTGAGTAAGTGAAATGGTTGTATTTGTATAGTATGAATTGTGCATGAATTGGGATTGATTTTGGCTGCTCTTTGCGTATGGAAATTGTACATTTTTCCTTGTGTAGGTACATTGAAGTTGGAATGGCAAATTAGCCTTGCAAATGGTCTATTTTTGTTCACACGGGCAAAGACACGGGCGTGTGTCTCAGCCGTGTGCTACACACGATCATGGTATACGTCCATGTGTCCCCTGATGATTCTTAGAAATCAAGTCAGCGAGTTACACAGCCCAGACACATGGGCGTGTGGTCGGCCGTGTGGCCAAGTCAGTATACCCTCTAGTTTTCACATGGCCTGGCACACGGGGATGTCCTCGGCCGTGCGATACATGTAACGGCCCAAATTTTAAGGTCATCGGAAAAGTGAGTTTTTGGGTCTTCGATTCTAAAAATTAGATTCATAAATATTTATTAGAAATATTTATGAAATTAAGTGAGAGGTTAATTAGATTTTAATTAAGTAAATTTAGCTTAATTAGGGTTAATCAAGTATATGGATTAAATTGAATAAAGTGTGAAAGTTTAATTATAAATTATAGAAAAGTTAAGGGATTAAATTAGCAAATAAGCCTATATGACAAGTGTGTGGTAAGTATAAATACATGTGTATTATTTTAATTGGTACAAATGTATGTATATATATGTATTTACTTTTTATATAATTATAACATATTGATTAAATAAAGAAAATAAAAGAAATAAAACATAAAAAAAGAAGGCACGATTAGTAGGGAAAGAAAGAAGAAAAAAGGGAAAGAAAAAGAAAAAGGAAAATTAGGGTTTTAAGATTTCAAGCTTGATTGGTAAGTCAATTTAATCCATTATATTGTAATTTTGGTGTTTATGGAATCCTAGGAAGAAGTACTATTTGAGTTATGTTGAAATTTAGAAAGTTATTGAATTTTTGGATGTTGATTAAGTTGAATAAATGGAAGAAATATGGGTTTAATTGATAGGAATTCAAGTTAGAAGTGGGAGAAGGATTGAATTATAAAAGAAAATATAAGTTTTATAATATAAGGATTGAATTGAGAGGATTTTATAATTAATGTTTTAAAATTTAAGAGTTGGAATGGTTTAAAGTGACAATTTAATGAAAATATAGGATTTATTTTGAAGAGAAAGAATGGTTATAGTGATATGGTTAAATTGGAATTTAAGTAAAAGTTGTATAGAAATTGAAATGTATAATGTGATATAATGTATTGATAATAATTTTATCTTAATATTAACTATTATGTAGCAAACATATATCACCGGAGACGTCATCAAATGAGGGAAAGGAGAAAGTAAACGAGGATATTGAGTAGACTCGAGAATTACAGTTTGTATTTCTATAACCAAAATTAGTAGTTATTTTGATACATATGATTGATATTATGCATGGCTATTGAATTTAAGGCAAATATTGATATTGTGGTATTGTGTTGACTTATGAATAGTTGAATTGAGATGTATATTGATTGTTGATGATGAATTAAGAAGTGAACTGGAAACCCTTTTAATAGTGTCGGGCTAGTCAGATATAATTGACATGCCATAGGATTAGAAGTGTTCAGGGATATTCTGACTTTGTGTCGATGAGACACTATAAGTGTCGCCTTACTATTATTGTTCCGGATTCGTTCCGATGAGGTACTATGTGTACCATTACTGTTACTGTTACGGTGTATTCCGGCTCCGACTGATGAAATACTATATAATATTCCGGTGTGTGGGTTGGAATCCATGTATTCGCCTAAGTTTGAGTTATGTTAATAGGGATAAACTACTGTACTGAGCACTGAAAGATACTATTGTTACTGTATGATCTTATTGAATACGATTTTATTAATAAGTGTTATTGTAATTTAAGGATAATTGAATGGTAATTTATAAAGTTCTTATTGTTAGAATTTATAGTTATGTTTTAAATGCGTGTTAAGTATTGGTTTATAGAAATAGCACTGACTGTATACACAGCATATGGTTTATTTTCTGTATGTAGGATTAGGTACGAAAGAAAGTTGAGGACTCAGCACCCAAGCCAATCCCGAACTCAAAGTGGTGAAGTACCTTTCTTTGGTAAAATGGCATGTACCTAGGCTGGTAAGATTTTATTTTGTAAATGATAAGAATGAGTATGAAAGATGTTGAAACATGGTATGAAATATGCATATTTTGGAAGTTAAACTTACATGAGTTTGACTAGTATGATAATGTAGTATAATTTCGATATGAATTATGGTACATAATCCTTAAGAGGTATTGAAGTGAATGAATGAATATTTGCTAAATATTTGCTAAGTTTGAATGGTATAAAGAATGATATTTTATTTAATAACTATTAGTTAATGTTTGGGTGTGAATTAGATGTGGTTAGCATCTGAAAATAGCTTAAAAATGGTCAAAAATCATGTTTTCACAAGGCCAAGTCACATGGGTGTGTGCTCAGTCCTTGTGGCGCTCTATTTATGTCACATGGGTTGTCCCCATGGTTGTGTATGCAAGTCAGATCTGCCCACAGCCTGGCCCCACGGGCTGGCTACACGGCCATGTCCTAGGCCACACGGGCGTGTGCCCCTATCTTCAAGGTAAAATTTCCAAAGTTTTCGGTTTAATCTTGAATTACTTCTAAAGCATGTATTGGGCCCCGTAGACCCATATTAGGGACTTTGTTGTGTAATTCGAGAAGTTTCAATTTGTAATACAAATTTATGACTCAGTTTTATATAAATGCTAGTGTATAAGTCCGGTAATGTGACAGCCCAAAGTTGACCCTAGTCGGGAAGTGGTTTCGGGACCGCTAAACCGAGTCACCGAAATGTTTGAATGTGATACTTATTGTCTAGAATATGTAATTATGAATGTGTGAAAATTTCAAGCTTCAATTTGGTTGATTTCATGTGAATTTAGTCAATAGGACTTATGTGAGAAAATTCTAAAATGTGATAGGTCAATGTGTGAGGACCTATTAGTGCATGTGGACAAAGGGGGGACTTGCATGTCAAATTCCCCCCCTAATGAGTAGTGGCCGGCCATGACAAGGAATGATGGGCAAAACATGTCATGAAACATGTTTTGTTAATGGAAGAATAAAATAAGGAGTATGGGTAATAAAGAAATGGAAACAAAAGAAAAAAAATGTGTGGTTGCCCCCCATTGCCGTGAGCTAAAGAGAAGAAAGGAGAAAAATTTGTGTTCATCCTTTCTCACCTTCATTTAGCCTAAATTAGAAAGAAAAACAAAGAAAAAAAAATTTCTCATCCTTTGGTTCATCCTTGGCCAAAAATTTTAAGGAGGAAAGAAGAAGAAAGGTGAAGAGATTCGGCCATGCATGTAGCTAGGCTAAGGTATGTTTGATGATGTTCCATGAGATGCATGCATGTTTTAGTTGTTAGCTTGAGTTCTACCTAGCCCATGGTCTAAATCTTGCTATGTGATGGAAATGGCACTTGACCATGGATGCATCATTCTTGGTTGATGTTTGATGTTGTGGTGATGAGGCATGAGGATGAGTTAAGATTCGGCCTAGGTGGAGGTTGTGTTAATGCCATTGCATGCAAAATATGAAGCTTGTTAATGATGCATGTGATGATGGCTTGATGATTCTTGAACCTCCTTTTTAGCATTTTTGTGTGAGCACATATGTGCATTGGTTGCTAAATGGAGAAGAATCGGCTAGCAAGATGTGTGCTAAGGCCGAATGTAACTTTGCATGTTAATGAGCAATGTATGTGTTAAATTGATGAAAAGGGGGAGGATGCTTTACTAGTGTGTATATGTGTGTATTAAGTGTTGAAATCGACCCCAAAAATAGACATGCATATTCGGCCAAGGGGAAAGAAATTAGCTAATATGTTGTGTTGATGCATGATTTTTGCATGTTTGAGACTTTAATGTCAAATGTATAAATATGGGCTAAGTGCCTTGTGTTCATCTTTTTGATGCCTAAATGATGAAATCAATTTATTTGTTTGATTAAGCTCAAGAGCAAAGGGGAAATAAATCCGATAAAGGGAAGGAAAAAGTGGTTGAATAGCTAGCGGAATCGTTCGACAACACCCGAGGTAAGTTCTTGAGTAAGAGAGCTTAAATTACAATGTGATTAAATCATGCTCTATGTGTGGCTATTGAGCCGAATGTGCAAGGACGATATGTGCCTTGTGTTTGAGTTTCGCAAATGAAAATGAAATATGAATGTGCATGATTAATTGAATGCTGTCCGGGCTAAGTCCCGAAGGCTTTGTGCTAAGTGAATATATCCGGACTAAGATCCGAAGGCCTTTGTGCGAGATACTAAATCCGGGTTAAGTCCCGAAGGCATTCATGCGAGTTATTAAATCCGGGTTAAGTCCCGAAGGCATTCGTGCGAGTTGTTAAATCCGGGTTAAGTCCCGAAGGCATTCGTGCGAGTTATTAAATCCGGGTTAAGTCCCGAAGGCATTCGTGCGAGTTGTTAAATCCAGGTTATGTCCCGAAGGCATTGTGTGAGTTACTAAAACCGGGCTATGTCCCGAAGGCATTTGAACGAGGAGCTATATCCGGTTAAATCCCGAAGGTACGTGATTTGATAATGAATGAGCTTGCTGTAAAATTCCAGCGAATACTCGAAAAACATCCCAATATGGGGATATGTTACGTATGTGTTGAATTTAATCGAGCCCTTACAAATAAATGTTCGCTCAGTTGATAAACGAGCTACCGGCCTTCGGCTAAGTTAGTCTATTGTGTATGTACATAAGGGTTGTTAATGTTGTGAAGCAAGTTTGATATCGGTAAATTGCGTATTATGAAATATTCCATTTAGCTAAATGTGTGTTATTCTTTGTTTATGCTGGAATTTCTTGCTCAAAACTTACTAAGCATAAATTGCTTACTTCGTTCCATTGCTCCTCTGTTTTATAGATTTTTTTGGTTCTCCAGCTATCGGACTCGGGATCTTGACGTCGAAGTCGCCCACACTATCAAAGGCTCTTTTGGGTACTATTTTGGTTGAATTTTGATATGGCATGTATAGGACTACCCATTGTTGTCTTTCGAGTACTTTATGAAATGTATAAGTGTACAGCCATGCGAAAATGGCTTGTAGAAGTGGAGTATGGCATTAGACCATTCGTGTTTATGAATGTATAAATGGTTTCATGATGTAACTATAGTTGGAATGGAAGTGTTGAGAAAATGATCAGCCACTGGAATGGCTAAGTATGATCATATGTGGGCTTATGTTTGACAAGGCCCTAGTTGGTCCATGAAACCCCAAATTAGGTAAGGTTTACTTTGAAACCAGAAGCTGATAGCAGCAGTGGTGTGGATTGGAAAAATCACAAGAATTCGTAGGAGTGGAATTAAATAGTGATTAAATTATGTAATCGAACCTTGATGAATCTACTTTCATATGGAAGTAACGAAACAATCATAGGAACAGTACAGTAAGAGATATTCGGGTTCTTGTGGAACAGGGCCAGAACAGTTTCTGGATTCCCTGTTCCGCCTTTGGAAATTCACTATAAATTGACCAGAGATAATTAGGGGTCATACCATATATGTATGGATTCCTCTCTGAGTCTAGTTTCCATAGAAACAAACGGCATCAGTATTGAAGCTCTGTGCAGAGAGATATCCAAGTCGTAATGGGAAAAGGTCAGTGTAGTCGACCCCTGTAACATGGGAGATTTGACTAATAAACTGTACTAATTGGCCCAACCAAAAATTCTAGAAAAACATACATAGGTGGGGACATGAGTCTACTTTTAGGGAAAAATCACAAAACTGAATTTCGAGTTGTGAAACTCAAGATATGATTTTTGAAGCGACTAGTACTCAGACTGGGCAGTGTCTGGAAAATTTTTTTCAAAGTTTGTTAACATCTCGTGTCCGACTCCGGTGTCGGTCTCGGGTTCGGGGTGTTACAGGTAATGCCTCGTAACCTTATTCTGGTGACAGTTTAGGGTTAGGGGGTGTTACATTTAGATGTATCAGAGCTACTCAGGTTTAGTCAATTCTAGGACTAAATCGAGCTCAAAATTGAGTCTAGAGGTACATGCCCCTTATTATGTTAACTTTGAGTTGGGATTGGATACTGATTTATATATACTAATAAATTAACTCTGTTTTATTGTGAGTAAAAGATGTTTGACAAAAGTATTGAGGGTACCGATCAGGAAATTTATAGTAGAGATGAATCACGTGATGTAAATGAATCTAAATTTGCAACCTCAAGTGTAAACCCGGTAGGTAACCAACCACCGAATACTGGAAGGGATAATACAAAAATATTTAGAATGTTTGCTGAAGCTCTTCAAAGAGCGTTAGGAAATATACCTGCTACCATTTCTACCCCTGCTACCCGATGAGCTCCTATTAAGGAACTGCAAAAGTATGGAGCTACAGAATTTCTGGGATCAAAGGGAACTGATTCAACAATAGCTGAAATTTAGTTAGAGACTACCAAGAGAATTTTGAAGCAATTAGAATGCATACCACAGGAAAGTTTAGTATGTGTTGTTTCTCTGTTACAAGAAGAGGCTTACATATGGTGGGAATCAGTGATTCAGAATATACCAGAAGAATAGGTAAACTGGGAATTCTTTCAACGGGAATTTCAGAAGAAGTAATTGGGAGAGACATATATGGAAGACCGAAAACAGGAGTTTTTGATGCTGAAACAGAGAGATATGTCCATAGTGGATTATGAATGGGAATTTCTGAGACTGGACAGATATGCAATTGAATTTGTACCGATTGAAGCTGACAGATGCAAGCAATTTCTAGGAGGACTGCGAGATGAATTCCAACTGCAATTGATGCCTCTATGGATTACAGAGTTTACAGATTTAGTAGAAAGAGCTAAAATGATTGAGCAAGTACTGGGGAAGAGTAAAAAGTCTGAAACTGTCTGTTTAGCTGGAAAACATCCTGGAACTGCTAGTTCAAGTCTTCAATTCAAACAATCCAGGGAATCTCATGGTAGTGGAAGATTCAGTTCAAGATCAGAAAGAGGAGACAGAAGTCGAAAGAGAGAAACTATTGTTTCTACTGGCAGTATCAGAAGCCCAGCTCAGAACATTGAAATTCCAAAATGTGAATATTGTGGAAACAAACATAGGGAAGAATGTAGAAAGTTAACTGGGGGTTGTTTCCACTGTGGGTCCACTGATCATTTTGTGAAGGACTGTCCGAAAATTGGTAAGGCAGCACTAACGGTATCACAAAGATCTGAATCTATTTTCAGAGGTCGAGGTTCAGGCCAAAGTGGTTCAGTTGCTAGGGTAGAATTAGAAAGGCTAATGAAAACCCTACACAGCAATCTGAAGTAAGAGCTCCAGCCCGAGTATATGTTGTAAGAACTCGAGACGAGGGGGATGCTCATGATGTAGTGACAGGTATATTCTTATTACATTCAGAACCTGTTTATGTTTTAATAGATCCAGTATCGTCACATTCCTATGTTAATACAAAACTTTTGAGACGAGAAATTTAAAACCTAAATTGTCTAAAGCAATGATAGAAGTGTATAGTCCATTGGGGCAAACTATGTTAGTGAATCAGATATGTCGAAGATGTCCATTAATGATTCAAGATAACTTTTTTTTCTGTTGATCTGTTGATTATGCCATTTGGCGATTTTGATATTATACTGGGCATGGACTGGCTATCAGAACATAGAGTAATTTTGGACTGTTATAAAAAGAAATTCATTGTTAAGAATAAAAGTGGTGATCAGATTGAAGTAAATGGTATTCGGACTAGTGGTATTGTTCGTGTTATTTCAACAATTAAAGCTAGTAAGCTTATTTATCAAGGATGTGCTGCTTTTTTAGCATATGTTATTAATTTCGATTCAGTTGAGAGTCAATACAGTAAAATCCAAACTGTATGTGAATTTCCTGATGTGTTTCCTGAAGAATTGCCTAGATTACCTCCTAATCGGGAAGTTGAATTTGTGATTGAAGTATACCCGGGTATAGATCCAGTGTCAATACCTCCATATCGAATGTCACCTACTGAAGGAGCTGAAGGTACAACTGTAAGACTTATTGGACCGGGGGTTTCTATGACCTAGTACATCACCGTGGGGAGCTCCAGTGTTATTCGTTAAAAAGAAAGATGGTTCGATGCGGTTGTGTATTGATTATTGACAGTTGAATGAGGCAACTATCAAGAATAAATACCTGTTACCTCACATTAATGATTTATTTGATCAACTAAAAGGAGCTTTTGTATTTTAAAAAATTGACTTGAGGTTAGGATATTATCAGTTGAAGGTAAAGGAGAGTGATGTACCGAAGATAGCATTCCGTACACGGTATGGACATTATGAATTTTTGGTAATGCCATTTGGGTTAACAAATGCTCCGGCTGCTTTTATGGATCTTATGAACTGGATTTTTCAGCCATACTTGGATCAATTCGTAATGATTTTTATTGATGAGATTCTAGTATCTTCAAAATCTAAAACTGAACATGAACATCATCTTTGAATTGTTTTACAAACATTGTGAGAGAAGCAATTATATGGAAAATTGAGTAAGTGTGAGTTTTGGTTGACAGAGATTGTATTTCTTGGTATGTAGTATCGGAAGATGGAATTAGAGTAGATCCAAAGAAGATTGAAGCCATACTTCAGTGGAAAGTTCCTAGAAATGTGTTAGAGGTACGTAGTTTCCTTGGTTTGGCTGGATATTATCGAAGGTTTGTGAATGGATTTTCAAAAATAGCTTTACCGATGACAAAGTTACTACAAAAGAATGTTCTGTTTGTTTGGAGTGAGCAGTGTTAGAAAAGTTTTGAAACGTTAAAACAAATGTTAACAGAAGCACCAATATTGACTTTACTGGAGTCGAGAAAAGATTTTGTGTTGTACGCGATGCTTCCTTAAATGGTCTTGGGTGTGTATTGATGCAAAGTGGAAAAGTAATTCCTTAAACGTAATTATCTGACTCATGATATGGAATTAGCAGCGGTGATTTTTGCTCTAAAGATTTGGAGACATTATCTGTATGGTGAGAAATGCTATATCTACACTGATCATAAAAGTCTCATGTATCTTCTGTCACAGAAAGAATTGAATTTGAGACAGCATCAATGGATAGAACTTCTAAAAGATTATGATTGTGTTATTGACTATCATCTGGGTAAAGCTAATGTGGTAGCAGACGGATTGAGTAGAAAGACTACAACTGAATTGAGAGCAATGTTTGCACAGCTTAGTATTGTTGATGACGGAATTTTTTTGGCTGAATTGAGAGTAAAACAAATAGTGTTTGATCAAATCAAAACAGCACAGTTAGAAGATGAAAAGCTAATGAAAAAGAGAGAGATGGTGTAGAATGATATGATAGAAAATTTTAGCATTGATGAGCATGATTGTTTGGGATATCAGAATCGACTCTTTATTCCAACTACTTCAGAGTTGAAAGACTTAATACTTTGAGAAGCACATGACAGTTCTTTTACATTACATCCCGGAGGAACGAAGATGTACCGTGATTTACGGGAACTGTATTGGGTGGCTAGGTATGAAAAGAAATATAGTGGAATATGTGGCTAAATGTTTAACATGTTAGCAAGTTAAAGCTGAACATCAGGTTCCGACTGGATTACTTTAGCCTATTAATATTCTTGAATGGAAATGGGATTGCATCACGACGGACTTTGTAACCGGGTTACCGATGTCAACTGGTAAGAAAAATGTTATTTGGGTGATTGTTGATCAGCTCACACAGTCAGCTCATTTTATAGCAGTTAGAACAGATTGGTTACTTCAAAAGTTGGCAGAAACTTATATCCGAGAAATTGTAAGACTACATGGTATTCCTGTATCAATAATTTCTGACCGGGATCCACGGTTTACATCAAGGTTCTGGAAATATTTTCATGAGTCTCTCAGTACTCGACTTTATTTTAGTACAGCTTTTCATCCACAGACTGATGGACAGTTAGAACGAGTCATTCAAATTTTAGAAGACATGCTCCGAGCTTGTATCATTGATTTTGAATTATGTTGGGAATGTTATTTACCGTTAGCTGAGTTTTTATATAATAATAGTTTCCAATCAAGTATTCAAATGGCACCATATGAAGCTCTATATGGTCAGACATGTCGATCACCAATGTGTTGGACGGAATTATATAAAAGAAAAGTGGTCGGTCCAAAATTGATTCAAGAAACAGAAAGCTTGTTAAAAGATTCAAGAAAGATTGAAAATAGCTTTTGATAGGTAGAAATCGTACACAGATTTGAAATGAAGAAACATTAAGTACTCAATTGGAGACAAAGTATTTCTTAAAGTCTCTCCTTGGAAGAAAAGTTTGAGATTTGGTCAAAAGGGTAAGTTGTAACACCCCAAACCTGGCCCAGACGTTATGGCCAGATCTGACGTGTCACATGGACTTACGACTTAGTATGCATTCATTGGTTTAAGTGATTGGGGTGGTCTTTGTAAAAACAACGGTTGAATGGAAAGCCAGTTTATCAATCTTTAGGCTATTCATTTGTTGTGCTTGTTAAGTCTTGGAAAACATTCATTAATTTTAAAAACCCGCGCAGCCTAACACTAGCAGTTTCGACATAGTATAAATATAATCAGAAAATAAAACCATAGCGGAAAAAGAAATTTAAATAGCAGCCTTATTACAACTTAAAATCCAAAATTAAATTAGAATATAAAATAATAAAAATAAACTAACTTAGAAAAAACAACTTTACAGATGATGTGGCCACTCCGAACCCCTCACAACTCCAAGCCCACTATGCTTGGGGATTTCCTGCAGAGATGAAAATAAAAGGTGAGTTTGGTAAACTCAATATGTAACATATCCCAACCATAGCCCAAAACAGATCAAACCTCAGAGTCTGACTTATCTGGGCCTTGGCCCAATACAGAAATCAGAATGACCCATATGCCCATAGTAGATACAGAACAAATATATATCATGAATGCAAAAATCCCAACACAGAGCCATCCATAACACCCTCGTACCAGCCTTACACCATGTGTGGAGACTACTCGACCCACCCAACCACTACACACCACAGAAATTGCAGCGAGGCTGCCAAATATTGTGACGAAGTCATCAAATACAAATATTGTGGCTAGGCCACCAGAACAGATATATATATATGTGGCAAAGCCACCAGATTGTAGCGAGGCTGCCAGATATTGTGACGAAGTCACCAGAACAGATATATGTGGTGAGGCCACTAGATTGCAGCGAGGCTGCCAGAACGCTTTCTCCATCAATAAAAACCCATGTCCCATGCAACAGAAATATTTGTCATGGCATACGTATACAGAAACAGAACATTATGCTTTTCAGAAAAAAATAACCCTAAGGGTAGAATCATAATTTTGCATGCATAAGGGTATTTCAGTAATTATTACCTATTGCTAAGGTTTCATGCTCATTCTAACGTTTACCAAGTAATCAGAAGTACTTACCTCGTCTTTTTACCAAAGTGGGCCCGTTGGCCCATTGGCCCGTTTTTGGCCCATTAAGCCCAAAAATATCGTTGTGCACAAAAATGTAGACTCTACACTCTAATCATCCAAATGCACCATATTCATTAACAACTGTCTCACGAGCGCTTGCACGCTCGTGAGTTCACAAAGTACCAACGTTTCGGTATTTCGGCTTTTACCGATTCAGTCTAAGTGAGGATGTCATTTACACACCTGGTTGATGATGATTGATGACGATATCTCCTAGGCGATAATCCTACAATCGATCACTAACACATTAGACTTACGAATTAACGATAACTAACATAAATCCACGACACAAGTTAGTCATTTACACACGAGGGGCAAAATAGTCATTTTACCCTCCAAGGGTAAATCGGTAGTCCTACCCTACAGAGGTATTTTAGTAATTCTACAACTTATCCACTTGGGCCTATGGACCCATTGGGACCACATGGCCCATTTCAGCCCATCGCGGCCCGAAATAGCCGTCCTACTGCTAGAGTAATGAGAAATACACACCTGTTAGGAGACTGCAGTTAATCCGCGCTCTAAACACTCTTAGCTGACGCCCAACCCAAACGAGCACGTCATAAAGCGAAAGGGATCAGCCAAGAAGGCTATGCCTACTTTCCTCATGGTTTGCTCTATTTAAAGCCAACTCTCCATCTACTCTTATGTTAGCTCCCCGATGTGGGATCCCTCTATCACCAGAGTTTAAAACCAACACCAACTCTTGCCGTCCCAACATAGCAAAATAATCAACCTTTGCGTGCCAAGGGATTCGAACCAAAGTCCTCTCACATGCCAACTCACGCCACCACCACTAGGCCATCAACTCATTTGTGTCATAAATCCAACACATTAAACTTTAAAGCGCACCTACTTGCTTCCAGATTTATTGAAAAGAAAAACCAAAATATATTGCAAGAGCCAAGACTTGAACCTTGGACCCCTTGCTTCCTCTATGGCGTCACTTCCTTGTCCCCTACGTGGCGCCACCTTGCCACTACACCACACTCCTTTTTGTGTCATCTTTTACCCCTTTACTCTTAAAAGCCCAAACGCCAATTGCATCACCTATTCATAAAATTAAAATTCCGAAGACTACCACGGATTTAACTTAAGTTTGGGCCTTTCAAAGGCCTACTAACCTACCAAAATATATATTTTAACCAACCAGAACACACACAAATTTTAAAAATCACAGAAACATAGAAAACCCAAAAATTGGGGCGTTACATAAGTTGAGTCCACGATATATTGGACCGTATGAAGTTACAGAAAGAATTGGACCGGTAGCATACCGTTTAGCTCTACCTCCTAAATTACAGAAGATTCATGATGTTTTCCATGTTTCTATGTTAAGAAGATACAAATCTGGTCGTTCTCATGTGATTTCAACTTAAGATATAAAGATTCGACCTGATTTATCATATGAAGACGAACTGGTTAAAATACTAGCACATGAGGTAAAGGAATTACGTAATAAACGAGTTCCCTTAGTAAAAGTGTTGTGGAGAAGTCATAATATTGAAGAAGCAACGTGGGAATCAGAGGATACAATGAGATCACAGTACCCCCATCTCTTTTCAGGTAAATTTCGAGGATAAAATTTATTAAGGGGGGAGAAATGTAACGACCCAAATTTTAAGGTCATTGGAAAAGTGAGTTTTTGGGTCTTCGATTCTGAAACTTAGATTCGTAAATATTTATTAGAAATATTTACGAAGTTAAGTGAGACGTTAATTAGATTTTAATTAAGTAAATTTAGCTTAATTAGGGTTAATTAAGTATATAGATTAAATTGAATAAATTGAAGTTTAATTATAAACTATAAAAAAGTCAAGGGATTAAATTAGAAAATAAGCCTATATGACAAATGTGTGGTAAGTATAAATACATGTGTATTATTTTAATTGGTACAAATGTATGTATATATACGTATTTACTTATTATATAAGTAAATAGTAGTATAAAGTAAAATATATTATATTATATAATTATAACATATTGATTAAATAAAGAAAATAAAAGAAATAAAACATAAGAAAAGAAAGAAAGAAGGCACGATTAGCAGGGAAAGAAAGAAGGAAAATGGAAAGAAAAAGAAAAGGAAAAATTAGGGTTTTAAGGTTTCAAGCTTAATTGGTAAGTCAATTTAATCCCTTTTCTTGTAATTTTGGTGTTTATGGAATCCTAGGAAGAAATACTATTTGAGTTATGTTGAAATTTAGAAAGTTATTGAATTTTTAGATGTTGATTAAGTTGAATAAATGGAAGAAATAAGGGTTTAATTGATAGGAATTCAAGTTAGAAGTGGAAGAAGAATTGAATTGTAAAAGAAAATATAAGTTTTGTAATAGTAAGGATTTAATTGAAAGGATTTTATAATTAATGTTTTAAAATTTAAGAGTTGGAATGGTTTAAAGTGACAATTTAATGAAAATATAGGATTTATTTTGAAGAGAAAGAATGGTTATGGTGATAGGATTAAATTGGAATTTAAGTAAAAGATTTATAGAAATTGAAATGTATAATGTGATATAGTGTATTGACAATAATTTTATTTTAATGTTAACTATTATGTAGCAAACATAGCACCGGAAACGTCATCGAAGAAGGGAAAGGAGAAAGTAAACGAGGATATTGAGTAGGCTCGAGAATTACGGTTTGTATTTCTATAACCAAACTTAGTAGCTATTTTGATACATATGATTGATATTATGTATGGCTATTGAATTTAAGGCAAGTATTTATATTGTGGTATTGTGTTGACTTATGAATAGTTAAATTGAGATGTATATTGATTGTTGATGATGAATTAAGAAGTGAATTGGAAACCCTATTAACAGTGTCGGGTTAGTCAGATATAATTGGCATGCCTTAGGATTTGAAGTGATCAGGGATATTTTGACTTTGTGTCGATGAGACACTATAAGTGTCGCCTTACTGTTATTGTTTCAGATTCGTTCTGATAAGGTACTCTGTATACCGTTACTGTTACTATTACTGTTACTGTTACGGTGTATTTCGGCTTCGGTTGATGAAACACTGTATAATATCCCGGTGTGTGGGTTGGAATATGTGTATCCGTCCAAGTTCGAGTTATGTTAATAGGGATAAACTACTTTACTGAGCACTGAAAGATACTGTTGTTACTGTATGATCTTATTGAATATGATTTTATTAATAAGTGTTATTGTAATTTAAGGATGGTAATTTGTAAAGTTCTTATTGTTAGAATTTATAGTTATGTTTTAAATGCATGTTAAGTATTGGTTTATAGAAATACCACTGAGTGTATACTCAGTGTACGGTTTGTTTTTCGTACACAGGATTAGGTATGAAAGAAAGTTGAGGACTCAGCATCCAAGCCAATCCCGAACTCAAAGTGGAGAAGTACCTTTCTTTGGTAAAATGGCATGTACCTAGGCTAATAAGATTTTATTTTGTAAATAATAAGAATGAGTATGAAAGATGTTGAAACATGGTATGAAATATGCATATTTTGGAAGTTAAACTTACATGAGTTTGACTAGTATGATAATGTAGTATAATTTCGATATGAATTGTAGTACATAATCCTTAAGAGGTATTGAAGTGAATGAATGAATATTTGCTAAGTTTGAATGGTATAATGAATGATATTTTATTTAAGAACTATTAGTAAATGTTTAGTCGTGAATTAGATGTGTTTAGCATGTGAAAATAGCTTTAAAATGGTCAAAAATCATGTTTTCACACAGCCAAGTCACATGGGCCTGTGCTTAAGCCTTGTGGCTCTCTATTTATGTCACACGGGCTGTTCCCACGGTTGTGTATGCAAGTTAGATCTGCCCACGGCTTGGCCCCACGGCCATGGGAACCCACGGGCTGGCCACACGGCCATGTCCCAGGCCACACGGGCGTGTGCCCCTATCTTCAACGTAAAATTTCCAAAGTTGCTGGTTTAATCCCGAATTACTTCTAAAGCATGTAGTGGGCCCCGTAGACCCATATTAGGGACTTTATAGTGTAATTTGAGAAGTTTCAATTTGGAATACAAATTTATGACACGATTTTGTGTAAATGCTTGTGTATAAGTCGGTAATGCCTCATAACCCTATTTCGGTAACGGTTTGGGGTTACGGGGTGTTACAATACAAGTTAGTATGTATGCCCCTGTTTCCACACGGCCTGAGACACGGGCTTGTCTGGAGCCGTGTGAGGCACACGGCCTTTTCACAAGGGAATATGACCCCTGTATGGTTGAAATTTTTTATAAGTGTCCAAAATTTTCGTATGTTATTGATTTAGTCTCGAATCACTTTTAAAGCATTTTTAAGGCCTCATAGGCCCTTATAAGAGACAATGTGCTTGTGATTAAATGGTATTTGAGTATGGATGCATATATGTATGAGTTACGTATGTTAAATGATGTGTATTGATCGGTAATACCTCATAACCCTACTCCAATCATGGATACGAGTTAGGGGTGTTACAATATGCTTACGTCATTTCTTTTCTTATGCTTTATATATTATTGGAAGCTCAATCAATTTGGAAGCTCTTCGGAGATCTATCAAACTATCCAGCATAAATATTGATAGTTTTTGTAACAGTCCGGTTTAGACCCTAGTCAGAATAGTGGTTTCGGGACCACAAATCTGAGTCAGAAAAATATTTTAATATTATTTTCTATGCTTATTATGTGTGAATTAGTATGTGCGAAAATTCAGCGTGTAACACTCTAAACTCAGCTTGGACGTTATGGACGAATTCAGCGTGTCACATTGAAGTGTTTTAGCGAAAATTGTGTTTTCATTGAAAACCCTTCTCAAAATAAAAGAAACCCTAATTAACTAAAAAAAACCTTTCAGTTACGAAAGCCTTGTTTAAAACATTTGATTTTTAGAAAAAAACTTAGTTGTAGAAATGTAGAAAACATATTATAATTTAAGAAATCCATGTTCAATTTCTCGTAATTACATTGAAAATAATGATAATAATTCAAGTAATAATAACATAATGAAAACCTTATTACAATTTGGTCTGAACACACTTAAAAATAAATAAAAACTTAAATGCTTAAAAGAAAACCAAGTCCGAATTATCTTGCTAGCCAGCCACCCAGAGTCCCTCAAACATCGAACCTTCTACTGAGCATCACCTGAAAATAAAATAAAAGAGGGGGTGAGTTTTCGCAAACTCAGTGTGTACAACCCTCGATGAAAAACAAGCATTCAAAGAGAAATCATCAAACATACAATGCAATCTTATCCAAATTATCCATCTGCTACACACCAGCTCCGTCCTCCGTCACACCATGTGGGAATATAGATATCGACCCACCCAGCCTACACACCAATGGTAGCCCAGTTGCAGAACTACCTTCATTTACATATTAGGCTTTAAAAGTCGTCAGTGGATCCATGGTTGTCAAGCAACCATGCGATCCTCATATACTTCCTCCATTCCATAGTTCCCACCCCATATGCAACCTAAGTAGAACATTATATGTATGCATGTCACATCCATAAAACTTACATTCAACACTTAGGGGTATTTTGGTCATTTTCGCCCTTAAAGGCATTTCGGTAATTTTTTCTTAATTATGGTTTTCACTTACCTGGACCCGTTAATAAGTCTCGCGAGCTGAGATGAATGAATACTATGCACCAGGTAGGATTCCAAAGAAGAGGAGGAGGGTCATTAAGACCGCTTAAGTACCAAGCTCTTCCTAGATCCAATCCTAGACATGCATATACTCGTTGCCACACCTTAACCCTTTGACTTGTCCATGGTCGCAATATATTAATTAAGCCTTATGTAGTTATCATATACTAGGCCCAAAACCCTTTACAACGCCCAAACAAATTCACATACCTGTATCTGGCCCATTAAGCCCAATCATGTTCATATGGCCCTTTAAGCCCAAATCACCTGTATATGGCCCATTAGACCCAAATCACATTTATATGGCCCGTTGGGCCCAGTCACATTCATATTCATGCTCACATACAAATTCCTATCACATAGCATCAATATTCAGGTTTTTGCCTATTATGGGCCCAACAACCAATCGAGCCCCTTTAGCCCATTTTGGCCCGTATGGTCAAATCACAACCCAAGTCCACGGAATCGCCCGTGCGTCTGAGGCAACCTATTGGTGTCCCCCTGATGAGTGTTCGTGCACTCGCAAGACTACCGTAGCCAAACTTTTAGCTTTTTGGCATTTTGGCTTTTCGGCATTTCGGCTTTTGCCAATTCATAGTGTGTGTACAGTGTATGTACACACCTGGTAAGCAAATGTGTTGCGATTCCCTTTGTCACCAACCTACAATGATATCACCCTTCAATTAATGGCATGCCTAATACATATCTTTACTAAAACCGAAACCTTACCTTAACCTTAATCCCTAATAGCTTTTCCTTGATCACGTACTCCTTAGATCTACATTAATCTTACTTATTAAAAACAAAATAATAGGTGACTCGTATCCAACACAAGTCCCCTTACCTTAACTATAACCATTCGGCCAACCAAGATCAAGAGCACTTACCGAAGTTCTCACCTGAGGAGCAAATCGGCAGAGATCCAAAGACTAAAATTCGTTACCTATTCCTACCCAAAATAGATTAGAAAAAGTGAGGGACTGTATACTCGATAATTAGAAAATCGATTATTAGAACAAAGCACCTATACTAGGCTTGACTGATTAGAAAGGGTACTGGCAACACCAAGAGTATTCAGCCAGAAAAGTTTCTGCCCTTGCAATTTGTATGGAAAAGAGAGTTATTCGGCTTCAAGAAAGAAGAATTCGACTATGCTAAAGAAAAATGAATCAAAAACCTGAGTAGAAGAAGAATAGAAAATCAACACAAGAAGAGAAAGAAGAAGCAAGGGTTTTCGACTTTTTGGATCTTGAAGAGAAAAGGGTTTCCGGTAACAGGGTGACAAAGATTTCAGCATTAGCCTGGCAACCTTGCATTCGGCACCTATTTATAGCCCCTATAGTTGAATTCCTCAAGGCTAAATTCCCATTTCGGCTCCATCACTTCCCCCTTCTCATCTCCTCGTTTTTCTCCCTGATAACTCCCCAATCTATTTCTTAAATTTTCTCTTCTGAACACTCCCCTTAGAGTCCATATTCACCCCACTTCCAACCTTCTAGAAGGCCCAAAATTAAACTCCTGAAAATACTAAGCTATGATTTGAACCTTGGATCTCCTTTCTAGCCACTAACGCCACCTCCCTACACCTTAAGTGGCGTCACTTAGGCACTTTACCACAAGGATTTTTGATGCCATTTTCCCTTATTTTTATTTAAAATCCCAACTACTACTAACCCTGGTTCTTTTAATAATTAAATTAAAATTCCTCTACCATAAAACTCAAACCTAGAACTTCTCCAACATACCTAGACACTCCAAGTTCCTTAAACCCTTAAAGCCAACAAGTCATTTTTCATTCTCTTGCTCACTTAAAAATTTTATGAGACTTAAAGCTCAAAGCCCAATTCATCTAGGCCCAAAATTCGAGGCGTTACAGATCGTATGTGTGCTTAATTTGATAAAAGGACCTAATCGTGTAAAATGTAAAAAGTGACCTTCTATTGGTTAAAGTGCTTATTTGATATGTCTTTGTAAATGAAAGGTCCTTATGATGCAACTGGACCATTAATATGGTTAATAAACATTAATGACCTTAATATATGTGATTTTATAATGTTTTATTATAGGGCAAATTGGTAAAATGAATAATTATGATAATTAAAATAAACTAAAAGTATGAAATAAGCATTATGTGTTCATCCATAGCTAAAATTAGCAAAGAAAAAGAAGAATAAATGCTTTTAGGGTTCGGCTAAATAATTTGAGGATTAAGGTATGTATTTTGATCTGTTTTTTTGATAATTTTTATATGTTTGTGATCGTTGCTTAGTAATCTATCAAGCCCATGCTTAACTTTCTGATTTTTTTGATGATTTTGAGTTGAGTCATTAATGAAACTATGAGTTTTATGAAGTTAATTGTTGGTAAATGAAAGATATGTTTTGGGTTAACATGTTTTGTCTTTGAATTTTTGATGAATTTGAGTAAAATAGGCTAAATTGTGAATTTTGTAAATTGAGGGACTAAAATGTGAAATAAATGAAACATATGGGCTTATATGAATGCTATGAGAATTCGGCTAGACATGTGTATAAAGAAATTATGTGGATTTTGTGATTTTGTGAAATAGGGAGACTTAAGTGTCAAAATGTGAAAATGTGAGGGCTAGTTTGTAAAGTGCCCTAAATATGTGTTCTTGGATTTATTTGAATGAATGTGAAATGAATAAGTTAAATTTAAATTTATATTGATCAAGATATTTTGTGATTTTGTGAAATAGGGACTTAAGTGTCAAAATGTGAAAATGTGAAGGCTAGTTTGTAAAGTGCCCTAAATATGTGTTTTTGGATTGATTTGAATGAATGTGAAATTGAATAAGTTAAATTTAAATTTATATAGATCAAGAACTAAAGAAAATAGAATTAGAACAGGGAAAGTTGAAAGTCGTTGAGTAGCCGATTCTGTTTATTCGAGTCCGTACTAGGTAAGTCAATATACAAATAAATATATTTGAAATGGTTTTTTATGCTTATATGCTATTGAAAAATTATGAATGACTTTATGCCCTGAATATGAGACATCTGAAAAAGTATCGACAAAGTTCTGACGTCTGAAAAGTCTCGCACGAACCTTAAGAATAGTTAGGATACATATGTCATGACATAGGATCCGAAATGTGTTATCGTGTAAGACCACGTTTGGGACATTGGCATCGACTTATGATTTACGTATGTTTGGGACGTTGGAAACGTATTTGATTTACGTGTAAGACCATGTCTTGGACATCGACATCGTATGTGATTTCGTGTAAGACCCTGTCTAGGATAGTGGCATCGATATTTGATTACATGTAAGACCACGTCTGGGATATTGGTATTGTATGAGCTTTCTGAGCTATCCGCGTATCCTTATGATTCTAAACGATTCAACGGGCATTCCGAGAAAAGAATAACTATGTGAACATGAATCTGATTCAGGCACATTTGAAATGTATATTATGAATAAGAATGAAAGGTAAACATATGTTTATATGTGGATATATGAAATAAGTATGGGTTATGTGATAATGTGATGCATATATGAGCAAATGGTTATGAGCCTTTGAGCTAAATGAGAATATGAACTTATCATTATGTTATGCCATGATTCATACAATTGAATTGGTTTATAATTGTGTTTTGTGATAAGTTTATTTGTATATGGCTTACTAAGCTTTTCAAAGCTTACTTTGTATGTTTTTCAACTGTTTATAGATATCATAGCTACTGGGAGCTCAAGGATCATCGAGGATCATCACCACACTATCAAACCTTATTTTGGTACCTTTTGAAAATATGTATATTGAAGTATGGCATGTATAGGCTAGAAGTAATTGAATATGGTTTGTGTAATGTATATCTAGCCATATGATATGGCTTGGTTTTGGATGTGATTATGAATGAATTATGGTTTTAAGTTATGTGATGCAATATTGCTAATATGATATATTCATGAATGGCCAAGTTAATTGGTCAATTTGATAAGTTTAGTATGTGTTTATTATGGGATTTGGTAAGTTTATGTCATGAGATGAAATGATGTGAATTGAGTTATGAAACATATATTTTGGTATGTATTTGGTTTATGAATTGGTATGATTTAGTATGGATTATAAGCATGAAATTATTTGTTAATTAAATGGCTCGAATGATGTATGTTTTGGTTATGAATTGGTTATGAATTTGGTACGACATGTTGTGGTTTTGATGTTTGTAGGGAGGACCCTTATTGGGTGGCAATTTGGCCTTGTAAATGGCCTATTTTTTTTCCCACACGGGTAGGGACACGGCGTGTGTCTCAGCCGTGTTGCTCGAGGGACACTTCGAAATGAGCCTGAGCAGACCACACAGTCGCAGACACAGGCGTGTCCTAGGCTGTGTGGCCAAGTCAGTTTCAACCACGGCCTAGACACACGGGCGTGTGGTTAGCCGTGTGGCTAAGTCAGTAGCCTCCCTAATTTTCACACGGCCAGGCACACGGGCATGTCTGGTGGCCGTGTGGACAAGTCAGAATGTATGCCCTGTTTTGACACAACCTAGACACACGAGCGTGTCTAAAGTCATGTGAGGCACACGGCTTGTTCACACGGGCGTGTGACCTGTACAACTTTGAAAAATGTTTAAGTTTTGAAAAATTTTAGACGTGCTCGGTTTACTCTCGACCTCTTTCTAAAGCATGTTTAAGGTCTCGATGACCTATATAAGGGACTCTATTCTGATATTTGATTATGATTTGTGAATGATGATTATGAATTATTTGTAAAATGATTCGATTTGTCTGGTAATGGCTTTAACCCTAGTCTGGCGATGAATACCGGTTAGGGGTGTTACAGTTTTTGAATGTTTTGGTCAAGGTTATAATGGCATGTATAGGTTGAATTGTAATGTCATTGTAATGAATGTTTAGTTGGTGGATTGGCTTGTATAATTTATGAATGTTATCTTGGTTTGGTACATTTGATGCTTTGCTAGCTTGTGTCATTATGCTATCTTATGATGCATGTTTTGAATGGCTCAAATGGTATGTATTGAATTGGTAAGATCGTGCTCAAGTTATGACATGTTTTGGAAGGTATCCAGTTAGATATTGATGTTTGAAATTTATTAAAGATGACATGTTTAGGTAAGTTTTGATGATTGCTTTTGAGATTCCTTTGAATGGCATATTGGTTAGTTGAATTAGGACCTTTGGAATGTCAAATATATGCATGTTTAGGTATGATTTGATGCCTTGTAGGTTTGCACTTTTGGTTCAAATGGTTATGCATGAAAATACGTTGGGAATGGCTTGTTTTAGGTGAATTTTAGGTCTATATGGCTTGAGACATGGGCATGTGACTCAGCCGTGTGTGACACACAACCTGGCGACATTGTCGTATGTCTCCTAAAGGTTCCTTTGTATACAAGTCAGTAAGTTACATAGTCTAGCACATAGCCTGGCACACGGGCATGTGACACGGCCGTGTGACCTTACTTAGAGAGTTACAAATGTGAGCACACGGGATGGGACACAGCCGTGTGTCCCTAGTTCGAAGGTTACATGGCTTGGCCACACGACCATGTGACCCCTGTATTCAAATTATTGTAACTTTTTCTCGGACTTTTCAAATGATTCGAATTTAGTCCCGAATTGTTTCTAAGGTATTTCTAAGGCCTTGTGGGCTCAATTTAGGGACGATATGTATGTGAATGATTGGTTTATAATATGTTTATGATAGTGTTTGAAATGTATGTTTAAACGTTTCGCTTGTATGATAATGCTCTGTAACCCTAATCTGGTGACGGATATAGGTTAGGGGTTTTACAGATAGTCTCTTTGATATCTTAAAGTTGAAACATGAATATAAGATCAGCAGACTACTATAGCTTGAATCATAGAGACAAATCCATCAAACGATCAAACATAATTAATATTGAAGTTTCATGGATGCAGACTCATATATGGCAAACTCATACATGCGAGTCCATAAATGAATATTTACTTATATATATGTGGATTCTTATATGTAGACTGTTCCGTGGACTTTTTAACGAAGGAATGGAATGTATACTTTTGTCATGAATCACAGATAACAAGTCCAATAGACTGTCTGCATACGAGTTCATAAAAGAAGATTCATGAAAATGACGACCTTTCATATGCGGATTTTGTCACGGACTTTGTACAGTGAATTCCCATACATAACTTTGACAAAAAACTTAAAGAACAAGTATGGTGTACTTTGATAACTTAGATATGTCATGGTCATGGATTTGCTTACGCATATGAGCCTTTAAGCCTTAAACTCTGTAGAGTATCATACTTGAAAGAACTCGCCTATGGTCATTATAGTAACGTATGCATATATCTCCGTACAATCCAACCAAACCTTTAGAAAACCAAATATCATGCATATACATTCTCTGTATGATCTGCACAACATGTAATTTCTTCATCTTTCATCCACCAAAACATCCCCCATACTTCGCATATCATTTATATTTATGATATGCATATAACAAGCATTCAACTAATCATTCTATTAATAACACAACATAGATCATACTAAACATATCATCTAGCGTGACCATTTAAATGATAACTTCTTTAGTAACTATCTTTCCAATGAAAGTTTAACAAATTAATGAATTGAAACATACAATAAAACATGCATTTGTAAATCATCACTTTATATACTTAAACAGTACAGCAAACAACCCAAAATAATTCAACTTATCATCAATAAAACATGAAGTCAAACATAGCACAGTAACACTATATTGATGTATATATAAAACAGCCATAGAGGGTTTGAGTTTAGAAACTCACTAGCAAAATACCTAAAGGCTAATATCAATTGCACCTACTTAGCTTTTCCTTATCACCTAAGCCTCCCCCTTCTCAGTTAGCTAAACACAATAATCATATCAAGATCAAGATGAAGGCATTCAGATGTCAGAAAACCATAACTCATTTGTATGAAGAGAGAATTTAGAGGTTACCTGCAACCATAAACATCTCAATACAAGCTCGATGAATTAAACTAAAATCTTCAATTTTCTTCAATAAAAAAGACACAGAAAAGCTTAGAAATATTACCAGTTTACTAAATCCTCAATCACTTAAATTGATACATTATTTTCTTCCACCATACATATCACTTCTTAACTTTTCTCTCTTTTTTCCGAACAAACTAAATAAGAAGATGGAAGAAGGAAAAATGAAAATGATGGAAGAAAGAAAAATCAAAATTAAAATGAAAGAATCCTCCCATATATAATCTTTCCACTACCATTTCCCATAATCCCAAGTCAGTCAACACTATTAATATCCTTAGTCATAATGTTTCCCACTGAAAGAAAACTCTTGGTTCAAATGTAACGAAACCAACAATTGAAATCGAACCATTTGCCAAGAAGGCCATCCTATTTACTAATTTACAATAGAACCTGCTTAAACAAAAATTGATAATACCCATAATTTTCATGGCACTTAACCAGTAAAATTTTTGGGTGTGACAATTTGTAAGCCATTGCAATAATAATTCCTACACATATTGAATCCTACCATGGAGTATTTAAATTGCCATGCCATCATAAGCGACTATTGATAGAGATCATAGGTCTTGTTTAAGGAACTTCTCCCACTCAATATTTTAAAAAACATGCAAGATTTTTAATGTATGGTTTCAATCATGAATGATCAATATAAGCATGACAAGTACATGTGGCATTCTTCCTTAAACTATATGGCATGCTTATTATACATATGTATGAACAACATATATTATCAAATAAATATCATCATGCTTATCATATATATAAAAGCATAAAATTTAAATGACTTTAACCAATCAAAGTTTCCATGATTACATCTGAAAAAAACTAATATTACAAAATTCATCCAAAGCATAATTTGGATATTCTATTTGCCACCACAGTCTTTTTCTGTGGTACTGGTTCATATTTCTGTCGTCGCAATCTTTCCATTGTCATTTTCTTGCTCTTGTCGCTACTGGCCACTGCCAAATCGCCACTAACCACCACTATTGGCCGCCGTTATTAGCCTCTATTGTCAACCTTTGCCAGCGAATGCCATAATTTGGCCACAAAAAACATATTTTTGATTTGGCTAGGTCGGGTTGTGTTGTCTCAGTCTACATTGATGCATCTTGGTTCTTCAAGTTCCACCGAAAAATATAGGTTACAGGAATCCTATGTCCATTTTTGATTGACATATTTATTCTTAACATAATAAAACCCTAGGCGGAGATGATAGTCTAAAATCTAAGATATATATGCTTGAAAAATTAATAAATTACATTTAATTTTTTAGGAATCACAACTTTTGTAAAATTACTTTATCATACATAATAATAAAACAACATCATATATTCATTCACATACATTCCCCTAAACATGCATACAATTACAATAATATCACATCTTATCAAAATTAATGACACATGAATAAGAGAGAGAATTTTGGTTTTAGTTTATACTATAAACATACCTCAACCTGGCATTCTGGTACCGATTGTTGGAAAGAAATCTAATTTGAAAACGTTTTTATTGCACAGGAGAAAATAAAAAATTTTAAAATCGAGCCAATTTGCGATATTTATATCAATAAAACCTTAACCAAAATTGCACCTATGGTTTTGGCTAGACGAATCCTTGTCATTCCTAGCTTTCAACCGAATGACCTTCTCCGCTATTCTTATACCATGAAATGCTTCGAGTGTGGGCTCAAATGATTCGAATCAAACACAAAAGCAAAAAAAAAAAAATCTTTTCTTTTAGTGTGAAAAAAAACTCTTCTCAATAGAAGTTGGTAGAATTATTATTTCAGAAAATAGATTTAATACTTAAAGAATAAACTCTCACTATTTTTAGGCAGAGTAACAATAACTTAAAGTTCCATCTTTTTCTTTACCGGTATCATCTATTTATAGGGAGAAGAAGTAATGCCCTTATTGAATTGTAGAAGTATATTTCAAATAGAAAAATGAACTTTGAGTCTAACTTGAAGTATAGGGGGTGGCAACTCTAGTTAGTAATACTAGGTTTGTCGTCCATCTCTTTATCATGAGGGCTCTTGGGTCTTTCCTATATCTGGTCTAATTATAAGTACTTCCTAGACTTTAAACCTAGTACTTTATAATTCGATCCAACACAATATTAGTTTTTCTATTTCCAAAAATAGACATCTCAAATTAATAAATTAATTCCTCAATTAAATAATTTTCTCAACTCAATTCTAATTTCATTAAAATCATTACAACTTTACTATAAAATAATCTATGAGAAAGTATATCTAATATTTCTATATTCAATGGATTTACTATGACCAAATCATTTATTTCAGTTTTTGAACTTCATTTCATTCGAGAACTATAAATTTATTTCCAAGTCATTTTCTTTTTTTTTTCATTTTGGAGGAAATCACATTAATTTCCAAATGTTTTCATTTCTCAATTTTCATTTTCATTTTGGAGAAAAACACATTCATTTCCAAATGTTTCTCATTTATCAATTTTCACCATTTCTATCTCTTTTTGTTCATTTGATTGAACATTCAATTCATTTTTGGTTTCAACGCGCTAGCAGAGGGAGCGATTGGACATATACGATTAGGGCTCAAATGGTTTATAGTTAAGTTCCACCATTTTTCCTATTAATTATAAACTTTTTTAGTCACCAAGTCATTCCAGTATAGTACCATGACTGAGCTCTCCTTAATGGCATACCATTACAAAAGTAACTTGATTAGTGCTTGTCCAATGACCTTGTCATAAGTGTGATACCCTTATAGGATATCATTAATCTCTTTGGGATAAATTCGTTCTCCCAATATGATCATTTTTTAGCACATGGTAACTATTACATATTCCTTCATGAAAGTCAATTACTATTAAATAGTAATTAATTTATTCATCACATAGACGAACCACTCGTGGCCACATTTTGTAATAGCTCGATTTTCAGTCGTGTCAAAAAAATGGATTTGAGAACATAATTATGACGTAATAGTTCATAAATATTATTTAATTAAAATATTTATGAGGTCTTTAGAGTCATATTAAATTTGTTAAGAAATTTTATCGTTTAGATAGTTTACTAAGTAAAAATGATTGAATCGTAAAAACTTCAAAGGTTGAGCAGTTAAATTAAAGGGGTTAAATGGATAATTTAACCCATGGGGGATTAGTTAATGGAATTATATGATGTTATGTATAAATGATTAAGTTTAACTAAAGTTAATGGTGATTTATTAAGTGTTAATTAAGAAAGTCTAAATAATTACAAAAAAAAACCAATATATACTATTAACCCAAATAAAACAAAGTTGAAAATTTCTATTTCAATTTGGCCATCTTCTTCACAGTAATAGAAAAGAAAAATTAGGGTTTTCATGCTTTTACTTTGAATCTTCAATTAGTAAGTGTTTTGATGCTCGTTTTTAGTAATTTTTACATTTTTAGCTTTGTAATAGCTAGCTAAATCGAAGACCAATTTGTGAAACTGTTAAATGTTATAAAAGTTGTCATTGGTGAATGAGACTATTTCTTAAAGTTTATGATGAAGTATGGAGCTTTGTTGATAAATTAGAATATTTTGAGAAGTGATTTTTGATGATTTTGATGTTTAGGGACTAAATTGATTAAATGATAATTTGTTTGTATTAGAGGCGAAATTATTACAAATAAGGATTGATATGAAATTATAGAATATTTGGGTATCATGGGTGTTTAGAAAAAATGAGTAAATTGCATGATTAGGGCTTAAAGACTGAATTGAATAAGATGGAAATTTAATGGGCAAATAGGTAATTTTCCAAAAAGGATTTAGTTGCATGAAAGGATCAAATTGTGTTGTTATTCTAATTGATGGAATGAAATTATTATTTTTAGATCAAGAATGTGCTGATAATCATGGAAAAGGGAAAACCGTAGAATAGTCCATGTACTTTGAATCTTTTGCAAATCAGTCCGGTAAGTTCCTATGCTTAATCATATTCATAAATGCTTACATTCTTGTTAACATGTTTTTAATGAACGTTGTTTCATATACTGTAAGTATGCTCTATTGAGAAAATCGTACCATTATATTGAATGGAGCTTCACAGAGTAAATCTTACTGTTTTACTGACTGATGTTTAAATCGATCAAATTCTACTATTATATTAAGTGAAGCTCAACTGAGTAGAAAACTACATTATACTAATGATAATTTCAACTGAGCAATGCTCACTAATTATACTGAACTATTGAATTGATTGTGATTACTATTGTAAACTGCGTATAATGGAAATCTCTATGCTTAAGTCGATTGAATCTATGTTGGATTAAAAAGGTTACGAATTTCTAAACGAACTTACTAAGCTACATTTAAGCTTACCTTTAAATTGTTCATTTTGTAGACCATATTTTGAAGACTAAGAAGATCAGGCCGACGCAAGGAATCACACTATCCGGGAACCTTAGTAAACTTAAATTCTCAATTTTGGTATATGGCATGTACTAGGACCTTATGTATTGTCTTGTGAAATGCCTAGCTTTTGAGAAGTATGTTGTGATATGTTATGCATTTGAACAACTTGTGAACTTGTACTTATTACTTAAATGTGTTTGAAATGTCATAGTGTAAGGTATGCTATGAGTCAACTTGAGCCTATAATGAAATGGATATATGTTTATAGCGTTAGATGTGTTTGCAGCCACAAGTTGGGAATGAATTGTGATGGAATACATTGAGGTGTCTAGGTTGATAAATGCTTGATGCATAGAGTGAATATGTGATTATGTTAAGGTATGTTTCAAGTTGAATTGCATTTCCCATATGTGTAGTTGAAAGTATGTAGGTACCTATGCAATAAGGGAGTGAAATTGAGCAAGAAATGAGTGAGTTTGGGTTCACACGACCCAAGACATGGGCGTGTGAATCGATCGTGTGAGGCATACGGCCTTGCGACATGGCTGTGTGTCACCTGATGGTCTTTTGTATGCAAGTCAGTGAGTTACACGGCCTGGCACACGAGCATGTGGGGCAAATTTGAGAGTTACACGGCCTGGCACACGAGCATGTGACACGATCGTGTGACCCTACTTAAAGAGTTACACGGGTGATGACACGGGTTGGGACACGGCCGTGTGTCCCTTACTCGAAGGTTACGTGGCCTGAGACATTAGCGTGTCTCTCAGCCATGTGAGGCACACGGCTTGGCCACACGACTGTGCATTCCCCTATTTTGAAATTTTACTACTTATTCCCAAATTTTTCTAAAGTGATTCAAATTGGTCCCAAATTGTTTCTAGGCTATTTTTAGGGCCTTGAGGGCTCGATTTAAGGACAATATGCATGTGTATGAATAGTATATGTTGTGACTATACTATTGAATGATATAATGTTCAAATGTTTTTGATTGTTTAGTAATACTTCTTAACCCTAATTTGGCATCAGAGATGGGTTAAGTTTGTTACATTTAGTGGTATTAAAGCTACGATTTAGTCGATTCTTGTACCAAGTGTAATGTGTTTAAAACCTAGAAGGTACATGTCATGTAACCTATGATAGTGTGATATAAATTGATCTGGTCTAACCCTATTTCTTTGTAGATTTTAAAAGATGCCATCAGATATTGAACACGAGGAGGCTAATGAAGTGGACAGTAATGTCCTGATTACTGATACTGGTACGAGCCATAGTATACTGATCATACCGATGTCTGAAAATAAGGTTAAAAATATCTTCTTTGGACTGATGAGACTGTGGTTCTCTGAGTTTATGTGGAACAATCCAATGATGCCCCGACCACCACCTACACTACCACCTACTGCTCCTCCTGTGGTACCTCCTGAAGTACCACCTATTGTACCTCCTGTGATGCCACCACCTCCTCTGATGATGATTAGGTTTAATCGATGAATTCCTGCTGATAAAGTTAGGAAGTATGGGGCTGAAGAATTTCAGGGTAGATCGGAGGATGATCTTGCAAAGGTTGAATACTAGCTTGAAACCATTCAACGGGTTTTTAATGAAATGGCCTGTCCCCTTGAGGATTACCTCAAGTGTGTTGTATCACTGTTGAGAGAATAAGCATACAATTGATGGGTGAAAATAATTGCAGTAGTCCTGAAAAATGATATTCACTGGGATTTCTTTAAATTGGAATTTAAAAATAAATACATCAGCGAGAGGTATCTAGACAAGAAAAAGAAAAAGTTTCTAGAATTGAAACAAGAAAATAAATCATGGCTAAGTACAAGAAAGAGTTTGCATATCTCAGCAAGTATGCTTGGGAGATTGTGTCAATAGAGGAGGAAATGTGTACCCGTTTTGAGGGCGGATTAAATGATGAATTAAAATGATGATAGGTGGCACCGAAATATGATAGTTTGTGGTATTGTCTGATTGGGCTAAGAAAAAGGAAGAAATTCTTAACTAGAAGACACAAAGAGAAAGAAAGACATGAGACTTCAACAAAAGAAAATTTCCTAGTAGGTTCTCCACACCGCCACTGAAGAAAGTAAGAGAAGAAGATAACCATGTTACCGTATCATCAGAATTTTTTAGTAGAACCAGACCAAGATAGCCTGACTCAAAGTTTTAAAATTAACCTGCTGATAGTATGTCTAGTGTTCGTAATGCCCCAAGATCGCTATGTGATTTTTGTGGTAAGGCCCACATTGGAGAATGCAATTTTAAGGCAGGTGCATGTTTAAGATGTGGAGCAACTGACCATTTCGTACGAAATTGTCCGAAACCATCGGGAGAAAAAGATGATCGAAGTTTAAAACCACCGTCGATGCCAAAAAGGGTTTACACCTTGGTCAGAGTAGTAACACAGGGATGAGTCATATTGATGCTAGAGATGCCACTGCTAAATCTGAGGTTAGAGCACCTACTCAGACTTATGCTATAAGCCCAAGGGAAGAGGCTACCGCGCCTGATATTGTTACGGGTATATTTTATCTTTTTTATGTTACTGTATATGCTTTGATTGACCCTGGGTCAACCCATTCATATATTTGCACTGCATTAGTCACTGATAAAAATTTTCTGGTTGAGTCAACTGAATTTGATATTCAAATCACAAATCCACAGGGTCAGAGATGTAATAGTTAATTTAATTTGCTGTAAATGTCCACTGAAATTCCAGGGCTATGAGTTCTCTACTTGATACAATCCCAAGCTCGTGATTAATTTTGAGTTATATTTGTGTTGCCCGATTGTCGACGAAGAAGTATCATTCGGTTCAACAAAGAGGTGTTTTGCATAAATTTGGGCAAAAATAGACAAAAGGTTTCAAAGATAGATTAAAGGGGGATATTATAGGTTTGATTAACAAAGAATAATAAGGATAGTTGGGAGTTCGGATAGATAAGCGAGGTGAAACAAGAAAGAAATAAAAATGTAGTTGAAAATTTGGATGGAATGGATGATAAGACTCAAGCTTTAAGAACGAACCAACATTAAAGAAATGCTAACCCGGGCGTTATATGGCTTAAGGGGGATTCGGTTATGGAATAAAGAACCTTGAGCCGTTGCCTAGCAAGACAAGAACCAGAGGAATCAAATTGGGTGAACGCCACACTGGTTTTCTAACATCCCAAACCCGGCCTAGATGTTAGGGCCGAATCTGGCGTGTCACTTTGAAGTGTGAAAAGTAAACATTGTTTGCAAATCCAAATCTTATTTAGCCTCTTTGTGAGCATTGGAAAATGATTTAAAACCTGGTGTTATTACCAAGGTTACTTTCGTAAAAACGTTATTAAATTTTAAAAGCATTTGCTTGCTGTAGAAGCATTTCAAAAGAGTTGCGGAAACATGTAAAATTTTGTAGTTTGCGGAAACGCGATGCTTTGAAAACAATTTAAGTTTTTTTTAAAAACGCGTCCAATTACTAGCAGATGTAAAACATAATAAACTAAAAGTCCCAAATAAAATCCCAGAAATTAAGAGAGGCCTTATTACAACCCAAATAAAAAATACTCAACAGTAAATAAACAAATTTGAAAACATAAGCAGTGTGGCCATCTCCGAGTCCCTCGCAGCACCGATCCATCTATCGCTAGGGATTACCTGCACAGTTAACAAATAGGGTGAGTGTACAAAAACTCAGTGTGTAATCCCCTTACTAGAGTAACAGTCAGTATATAGAAACAAAAACAGTCTGGGCCAGAACCCTTTAACAGTAACGATACAGTCTTGTTTAGAGCATAAGTGGGCTAAAGCCCAATACATTAACATCCGGGTCCCAGCCCAAATAGAATGTATGAATGCATGAATGCATGCTAACCAATCCAACCCTGCAATTGCTTCCGTCCAACCCAGTACTACCTATGGGGAATAACTCACCCACGCCATCTGTACACTTATAATATTAGCACCGGTGGCAGCACTAACCGAAATTATAGCAAAGTCGCTATATATATATAGCTTTAAGCCTTCATTAGCATATTATAATTAGCCAAAAGCCATCAGTAACTGTAATAAGTTAGACACCTAACCATTAGTGACGGTAATATAATTGGCACACAGCCATGGGTAAATATGATCGACATAGAGTCATCAATAAAATATGATAGGCACATAGCCACAAGTAAATACGATTGGCACAAAGCCATAATAAAGATAGCGCAGAGCCATATTTAGGCTGGCACAGATCCACAAAAAGATTAAGCGACATTAAGCCATTCGTCAGTCCACAGTCGTCTTGTGTGACCCGTGCGACCTTAACAGATCAATACTGGATCCAAAGTTGTCTCATGCGACCCGTGCGACCCTATTAGTATAGTACTTCCTCCGTATCAATGTCCCAACCCCATGAAATATGTTGTGCATGTCATGCTCAATCATCACACGTGTATGCACAATGGCCATGCTCAGTAACAAGCATTTAAACATATATTAAAAGCATGTCAGTCATACAACCACAGTCAAGTCAATTAAAACAAAGTCATACAATCATAGTCAAATTAGTTAAAACACAGTCATATAATCACAATCAAATCAGTTAAATTCATAGTCCAAGTCAGTCATTTACCCACAAGGGCAAAATAGTCATTTTACCCTACAGGGGTATTTCGATAATTTTACACTACAAGGGTATTTTGGTAATTTTACACTACAAGGTTATTTCAGAAATTTTACAAACTGGAGGTATTTCGGTAATTTTACAAATCGAGGGTATTTTGATGATTTTACAAATCGGGGGTATTTCGGTAATTTTACAAACTGGGGGTATTTTGGCCAAATAGGAATAGGAAAAAATGAGAGAAAAGACAGACATAAAGTAAAGAAATGAGGTGAGAAGGTTCGGTCATGCAAGAACCAATTGCAAAAGGAGTAACAAGGAGGGGAACAATCAGAAACTCTAAAAGAAATAAAGAGGAGCCAAAAGTATTTCGGTAAAAGTTTGAGCAAGGAGCAAGAAATAGAAAAGGGAAAGAAAATGGACAAATGAAAAAGCACTCAACGCTTGCCAGAAATGACAGAAAAGTTGCACGAGTGGTTGGTTTTCAGCATATGCTCCGCAATACAGAGAAATGAGAAAAAATAAAAGCAAAGAGAACCCGTAATGGCATAAAAGAATTCGGCACTATGGGAAAAAAGTCCTATGACTGAATATGCACAATAGGAAGTCCCATATTCAGCCAACTACTAACTCTCCCCTCAACCACCCATAATCCACTCCTACAATCTCTCAACCCCCCGATTTGAATCACTTTCAAACTCCTCTAAGTCCATATCCCATAAATCTCTCCCCCAAGACCAATTCCACAACCACTTGAGCAGAATTCTATTCCAACACAACCACTGAGCGGTACAGCTACAAAATAAGTAATCCATAACTCACTTCAAGTCTCGAACCTTTGACCTCCTTACAATACTCCTAACGCCACCTTGCCACTAGACCACATGCTTCCTTGTGTCATAATTTAACCCAAAATATTAATAAGACCTTCCAGCTAACGCCAAGTTCAATTTAGGGAAAACTAAGATTTTTGCTAAAGCCTATATTTGCACTCAAGACCTCCAAAAACACTCCCAATCACTCTTAAAGCACATAGTCAGTAAAGCAAACCGCAATTAGTGAAATTTCTCGCACAACTAAAATCCAATTGCTCCGATACGCAAAGCCCAATTCTTCTAGGCCCAAAATTTAGGGCGTTACAACTCTACCCCCTTAAAGAAATTTTGTCCCTAAAATTTCCAACTAACAGTGACCGTTGCGCACTCTAATCCCACCAACACTAACACACTTAAACTTAATCTTGAAACCTCTTACACACAACCAAACATCTAATCATAGAAGCAAACAGTTATCTATCAGACATGCATACAATTTCTATATCCAAACATCACATCCAAACAAAACACACTTGACTTAAAAGGAACTATGCAATCTTGAACCTGATGCTCCTTAGACCCGTATCTGAGACACGCTCCTGACTTCCTCCAGCATTCACCTTGATGGCTCATTTTACAGTGCTCACAAGCCAAAAAGTTTGGACGGATCTTAACACGTTTAACAGAATGAGACTCCTACTTCAGAGGACTACGATCCCTCTTCTTGTTACAATCCAAGCACCTAGCCTGAAATGTTCCACTAATCTCCTTAGCTCTAGCCTCAAACACTTCTTCTAGCACTTCCCCCACCAACCAGGACAATGCCTCAGTCCTAATCTCCAGGTTACCGCTACTCAAAGTTGGCAGAATCTCTTTAACTTCCTCCTCCTGCACAATCTCATGTTCTGGGGAAACGAGTGACTCCTCGTGACCTTGCTTGACCTTGGAATCCATCATAGTGTTGCTAGCTTAAAAATCTAATTTCCAAAACATACACAGAATAAATGCAAAATCTAACTTTATGTACAGTCTAATATCTAAAGGACTTACGGATTTGGCTCCGGAGACTCGGTAAACCACACAATAAAATCCTTACTTCAAAATCATTTATAGGCAACTTTAGAATCCAAAAAGTTGAAAGCCTATTTCACAGCCTGAGTTTTGTAACCTGGCTCTGATACCACTAAAAGTAACACCCCAAACCCGGCCTAAATGTTAGGGCTGAATTTAGCGTGTCACTTTGAAGTGTGAAAAGTAAACGTTGTTTGCAAAACCAAATCTTATTTATCCTCTTTTTGAGCATTGGAAAATGATTTAAAACCTTGTGTTATTACCAAGGTTACTTTCTTAAAAACGTTATTAAATTTTAAAAACATTTGCTTGCTGGGAAGCATTTGAAAAGAGTTGCGGAAGCTTGTAAAATTTTGTAGTTTGCGGAAACGCGATGCTTTGAAAATAATTTAAGCTTTTTTTAAAAAAAAAACGCGTCCAATTACTAGCAGATGTAAAACATAATAAACCAAAAGTCCCAAATAATAATCCAGAAATTAAGAGAGGCCTTATTACAACCCAAATAAAAAATACACAACAGTAAATAAACAAATTTGAAAACATAAGCAATGTGTGGCCATCTCCGAGTCCCTCGAAGCACCAATCCACCTATCGCTGGGGATTACCTGCACGGTTAACAAACGGGATGAGTTTACGAAAACTCAGTGTGTAATCCCCTTACTAAAGTAACAGTCAGTATACAAAAATAGAAACAGTCTGGGCTAGAGCCCTTTAACAGTAACAATACAGTCCAGTTAGAGCATAAGTGGGCCAAAGCCCAATACATTAACATCTGGGTCCCAGCCCAAACAGAATGTATGAATGCATGAATGCATGCTAACCAATTCAACCCTGCACTTGCCTCCGTCCAACCCTATACTACCTGTGGGGAATAACTCACCAATGTCATCCCTTCACTTACAATATTAGCACCGGTTGCAACACTAATCGAAATCGCAACAAAGCTGCTATATATATATACAGCTTTAAGCTTTCAGTAGCGGTATTATAATTGGCACAAAGCCATGGTAACTGTAATAAGTTTGGTACGTAGCCATCAGGGATGACAAAATAACCGGCACACAGCCATGGGTACATATGATCGACACAGAGTCATCAATAAAATATGAGAGGCACATAGCCACAGGTAAATATGATTCGCACAAAGCCATAATCAAGATAACACAGAGCCATATTTAGGTTGGCACAGAGCCATAAACAGATTAAGCGGCATTAAGTCGTCCGTTGGTCCACAGTCATCTCATGCGACCCGTGCAACCTGAACAGATCAATACTGGATCCAAAGTCATCTTGTGCGACCCGTGCAACCCTATTAGTACAGTACTTTTTCCGCATCAATGGCCCAACCCCATTAAATATGTCGTGCATGTCATGCTCAATCATCACACGTGTATGCACAATGGCCATGCTCAGTAACAAGCATTTAAACATATATTAAAAGTATGTAGTCATACAACCACAAGCAAGTCAATTAAAGGACAGTCATACAATCACAGTCAAATCAGTTAAAGCACAGTCATACAATCACAGTCAAATCAGTCAAATTTATAGTCCAAGTCAGTCATTTACCCACAAGGGCAAAAAAGTCATTTTACCCTACAGGGTTATTTCGATAATTTTACACTACAAGGGTATTTTGGTAATTTTACACTACAAGGTTATTTCAGAAATTTTACAAACTGAAGGTATTTTAGTAATTTTACAAATCGAGGGTATTTCGATAATTTTACAAATCAGGGGTATTTTGATAATTTTACAAATCGAGGGTATTTCGACCAAATAGGAATAGAAACAAACGAGAGAAAAGAAAGATAGAAAGTAAAGAAATGGGGTGAGAAGGTTCGGTCATGCAAGGAACCGATTGCAAAAAGAGTAATAAGGAGGGGAACAATCAAAAGCTCTAAAAGAAATAAAGAGGAGCCAAAAGTAAAAAAGGGTTTTGGTAAAAGTTTGATCAAGGAGCCAGAAACAAAAAAGGGAAAGAAAATGGAAAATTGAAAAAGCACTCAACGCTTGCCAGAAATGACAGAAAAGTTGAACGAGTGGTTAGTTTTCAGCATATGCTCTGCAATATTGAGAAATGAGAAAAAAATAAAAGCAAGGAGAACCAGAAATGGCATAAAAGAATTCGACACTATAGGAAAAAGGTCCTATGACCGAATATGCACAATGGGAAGTCCCATATTCGGCCAACTACTAACTCTCCCCTCAACCACCCATAATCCACTCCTACAATCTCTCAACCCCCCAATTTGAACCACTTTTAAACTCCTCCAAGTCCATATCCCATAAATCTCTCCCGTAAGACCAATTTCACAACCATTTGAGCAGAATTATATTCCAACACAACCACTGAGCAGCACAGCTGAAAAATAAGTAATCTGTAGCTCACTTCAAGTCTTGAACCTTCGACCTCTTGCCATACTCCTAACGCCACCTTGCCACTAGACCACATGCTTCCTTGTGTCATAATTTAACCCAAAATATTAATAAGACCTCCCATCTAACGCCAAGTTCAATTTAGGGAAAACTAAGATTTTTGCTAAAGCCTAGATTTACATTCAAGACCTCCCAAAACACTCTCAATCACTCCTAAAGCACATAGCCAGTAAAGCAAACATGCAATTAGTGAAATTTTCTCACACAACTAAAATCCAATTGCTCCAGTACGTGAAGCCTAATTCTTCTAGGCCCAAAATTCGAGCAGTTTGGGAGTGAAAAGTTTGGAAGACAAGTCTAAATCGAACTTTGAACACTCCAGAACCTAAATAATAACCAATACAACACCACAATCAGCCCTGCTTTGCGATTAATAGAAATCCCGAAATCAAACTACTCATCTTTAAATCAATGAACACTTACCGCAAATCCAAGAATTAATTTGTTATGAAACAGTGCAAAGAGAGCCTTAAACCTTGCAATGTGTTGCTATAAAAAGCATCAGAACAATCCCCAATCAAAGTTGGAAAAAACTAAAGTTAAAGAGGGCAAAGCTCCACTTACCAGAACCCAGCGAAAGAACTACGATTATAGCAACAACGGTGAAAACTAAAGGGATGTGCAGCAAAATTTTGAGGGAGTTGAAGTAAGAAGAAATAAAAGTGAAAAGAGAAAGAAAATGTCTAGAGAACAGGGAGAATTCCGCAGAGAGAGGAAAAAAATTACCAACACCAAAAATCCTGGAATACTCTCCAATCCCTTAATTCTCTCCACTACTCACCCCACTACTCAGACTCCTGATCCAACTCAAACTCACCTAAGTGACCAGGCATAAAAATAATTCCCACACCATGAGTCAAACGCTGGACCTCCAACATCTCCACACTTCAGTTAACCACCAGAGCAGCAGGCCCATTCTGATAAGCTTTTAGAAATAAATACTTATAAACCTAATAACAAAAGACAAGGCTTTATTTAAATAAAAACCAAAATTTTTCCCAAGCAAAGGCTTGAACTTGGGACCCCTCACATGCACCAAAAACACTTAACCACTAAACTAGATACAGAGATGTGTGTGATATTTACTCAGAACATAAATTAAAAACTTGGGGCATTACAGAAAATATGTTAAATTCTTTAAAAAAATTATTTAATGCAACAAAATTACTATTTTTAACCTTAACGAATTTATATAAACCCATAAAATTAGTTAAACTTTCAGACCAAGGTTTAATGAAATTTGACCAATGAGAAAACATGTTGTAAGGAAATATTTTACAAACAAAATCAGTAGCATACTTATAAAAACATTGAATGTATTCCTTCTTAAATTAATTTCTGTTGTTTCTTTACCTTTGTTACCTTGTAGCACTTGTGGAGAATTATCAATGTTCAACTTACCTCTTTCCTACAACTAAAACCGTTTATCAATTGTAGAGTAATATAATTGAAAATTCGTCAATGGATCCTCGAAGTCCTGTAATGAAGAGATACCACTAAACAAATTTGAGTTAGGGTTAGTTAAAACATAATCATTTCTCACTTTTGTATAGGTATTTTATTGCATTTTATTTTCTTTTTCCACTTGAGAACTCTCCAATTTTAACTCATATGGATTTTTGCTCACCAAATTTCGACCATCAAGTAGACTTTTATCACTCAAGGTCTTTTTTCTCTTAGTCTTTTCACATGATTTTTCCTCACTTCCCATATCCCCCTCACAAGTATTATGAATATTCAATTTAGTACAATACATCTTACAAAGACAACATGATGCTTTTATCTCATCTAACTCTACAGATTCAAGGAAAAAATTATCACTATTATCTTTTTCTGGTTCACACCATCAAATATCTCTTTTCCACTAAAGTAAGAATAAACAAAAGGTACAAAGTTATACTTACTTTCTTCTCTTATTGGATATTGGAAACCATTATGATTTTTGAACTACACCAACAACATTGGACAAAAGGTAATAGCTTAGTCTTATTCTCTATCTTTGGATTTTTAATTGGACATTGAAAATCATTATGAAATCCTGAAAGGAACACAACACCCAAGATAAGAAAAATTAAACAAACCTCACTGTTATACACTCAAGAATAAAATTCAAATTCCTAATGAGATAAGAATTAATCTTATGAGTCCTTTTGGAGTATTTATAAAAATCAATCAGAATGTTAAAGAATCTAGCTAAAAAATATCCTAATGGCACTAGGAGTCCAAAAGCGGCTAGACACCAACGGTTTGTGTTGCACGGAGGAAGGAATGTGCAGCATTCATTAACCTACTAACACAAGAAACAAGAGTGTTAGAATGTGTAAAGAAATAATAAAAAGCAAAAACAAATGAAAGCATAAGGCTAAGAATCAATAAAAATTGTTGAAACCCGAAAAATTGTGAAGCAACTTGACAAACATTGTTTGAGGTGTTCTCGATTTCAAAAAATCACGAAATTTAAACTGGAGCCTCCTCAAATAATGTAGATCTTATCTAGAAAGTTTTGAAAAAAATTCAACCCACAGAATATCTTTTTATTTTTTCTTTTCTTTTCATGGAAAATATTTTTTTATATTGTAATACAGTTCCAAGAATTAGTATATAAAATTTCATATCATTTGAAAAACGTTTACCTACTCATATATATTTTTTCGAAAAAAATTCTAGGTAAAAACTGCTTATAGGCTGTTTTACGATGGAAATCAGTTTAGAAATCAACCATGAACACCCAAAATGCCCAACTTTGATACCAAATGATAAAGAATGATGTGGATGAATGGGAAAGCGGATCATAAAGTTTGTCAAAGTTGTGGATTTATACTAGATCTCTAGACAAATGTAAATTGAAACGTGAAACAACGAAAATATATTAGTTGTCACAAAGGAAAGTCAAACAAAATTAAAACAAAAGAAAGATAAACCGGCTACTAAAGCGTCCAATAGAGAATGAATTAGGGTTTCTTGGATGGAAAGAAACTGTCTTTGGACTTCAAGAAAATGCCCCGACTAGGTTTGGAAAAACAAAACACAAGCAGATTTGTTAGAAGTGATTTTAAAGACAAAAGTAAAATGTTCTTTGAAATAATGTTTGAAAGAACAAGAAAAAGATTAAAAATCCTAAATTTGATGTATTTATTGATGGAACAAAATAGGAGAACGTCTTTCTTGAAGTAACTTTAACCTAGAATGAAAATCAATAAAATCAACAAGCCAAAACAGTAAGAATTAACTTAAATAAGCAATAAACAATAAATTAAGGATAGAAAAGAGAATATCATGTCCTAAGAACCCTTGGAAACATTAAGAATCTGCAACTCCTTTCAATGGCTCTAGTTTCCCCTCCAAGAAAGAGATCTTGGCAAGAAAGAGCTTGAAGATGATTCCCACAACCTGAAATACTGTTAAAATAGCTTCTAAAAGAAACTCAAGAGCAATTCTTGAAGAAAAACTCAAAGAGAAATATTATTAACTCAAAAAAATTAAACATAAATCAATTGTATGTGTATAAGGGTGAACTTCCATGTTACTTATAGGCCCCCAAAATAAGTTTTCCTAACCCTAATAGAATAACTAACATGATAACTCATTAAATTAAAAAAAACAAAATAATTCTAAGTGTGGACTTTTAATCAAAATTCAGCAAAAGGAATTAAATGGGCTCTTTGGGAAAAATTCTTACATGATGATCCACCTATTAAAATAAAATTAGACCTATAGTTTAAATACTTTACAATTTGGGCCACTTTGATAATTTGGCCCGATATTTAATTAAATTACTTTCCAAACTTTAGAATGGACTTGTAGACATCTTAATGGGCTATTTTTTAAGAACTTGGTCTTGTGATCTGTTTGCTTGCCAAATTGGCTCATTCAAGCTCCTCATGAAATCCAATGTGCCTTGGCTATAAGATTTGGTTTCTAGGACCAAGATTTTGCAAAATTTGAGATTTTTACTTTCTTGATTCATGAAATTGTCTAAAACAAAAAAAATTGGACCAAGATTTGAATTCTAGATTTTCTTGAAAACAAGAAAGTGAGTCTTGATTTTCTTTTTCAATCGTGTGTGCATCTAGGGCTTTGGTAACGAAGTCTTAGATGGTCCCATTCAATCTTGCTCGAATTTTCTTAGCTTTCAACCTTATTATTGGGCCTTGAGGAAATTTGACCCTATCATATTCATGAGCCCGATTTTGGGCCTTCTGATTCATACCATTCCCTTCTCCCTTAAAAATATTCGTCCTCGAACCTGAAACATCAATGGTAGATAAGTCAGCAATATTAAAAGTAAAACTTATATTTGTAACACCCCAAATTTGTTACTGATTTAATTGTGTGTTCTGTTGCATGTGGCTTGCTTGCTTTGATGGTTAATGGTGTCGTAAGAGGTGTGAGAAGTCTTGGGTTCAAACCTGGGCCTTAGAAAAAATTTTGGGTTTTTACTAAATTAAACCTTGCCGTTAGACATTGGGTTTTTATTTAAATTGGGGGGAGGTTATGTTATAAAAAGCGTGTTGATCCAGAGGATAGGGGCATGTTACTTATGGAAAGGGACTCAGGTTCGAGTCTCTCTGTGCTCAAGGGGTTTTTTTTTTGCTACGCTATCGTGCAGAGGTTGTTTGCTAGTAGGATTCTGATGCTATTAGGCAGTTGAGAGTATTGAGAGGAGTGGGGAGTTGTAGCTGAATTCTAAGAGTGTTGTGGGGAGAAAAGTTAGGTGTTTTGAATGATTATGGATAGTGTGTTGTTGGAGAGATTTGAGGAGGCAAGTGAGGGGTGTGTTGGTTCCATACAAGGACTCTAAACACAAGGGAATTCAACTGGAGAGTGGGGTAGGGTTCTTTTCTTCATTTCGTGTGTAACCGAATTTTTTTTCTTTTGGCTCCTTTGCATTTTTGGTTAGCTGGCATTTTTGTTTTGGTGTTCTTCGGGTACTTTTGTTTCACACTTGTGGTGCAGTTTGGAACTCCCTTTTGTCTATTGGTTAATTAGCATCTATCGCTATTCTTTCTTTCTAACCCTCTTGTGATTGTACTCTTTGTTCAGGCCGAACCCTATTTACTTTCTTTCTCTCTCTCTCTCTTTTGAACTTTGGTTGATTTCTTCATCATTTTCTAGTGTCACTTTCAGTTGTGGTTTCTATCATCATCTTCTAGTGTCACTTTCGATTGTGTTTTAAACTTTCTTCCTCTTCAACGCTACCCCTCTTGACCGAATACGCATACTTCCTTCATATTACTTTTCTTTTTCCCGCTTGATCAAATTTACCATCTCCCTCTTTCGACTCTCATGTTCGTCGAAGTTGTTCAAGTCCATTTGGCCTGTGGGACAAAACTTTCCAGCCCTTTTGGTTGCGATTGTTGTTGTTCTTCAAACAAGTCGATATGTACTTATTACACTATTAGAAGACGAATACATTTTCCTTATTGTCGATTCTTACCCTCATTTTCCTTGGTGTGGTGTTTCTTGTGAGCTCTAGGGTTTCTTGGAGAGTGAAGATATTGCTCGTGATTACTGAGTGGTCAAACCCTTCACTCCTTACTCAAACAAGGTAATGTTGTTTTCGATTATAGGGTTTAAAGGATGCCTGACTTGTTTAGGAAGGGGTTGGCTGAATGCCTATTTCCTTTTATCTTTGGGTTATATTTTCAATAGGCCGTATTTAGTCTCATGACATGTGTTTTGGTCATCGTTAATGGGTTGTTGTCAATGCAATTATTCAATTAAGAGAGTAAGCCAGCTTTCAGTAGCGGTTTTTGCAAGGCTAATTATCCTTTGATTAAGGCAAGTATTGGGTGGTACGATAGTTGGGATTAAGAAGGGTGATTAACCCTAGTGTAAATCGACTAACAGATATCATGATTGAATGTAGGTTTAGGGAATGCTCGGCCTAGGCGCACTTATCGCAAAAAGGTGTGTAATTACACTGCTATTAGCATAGATTGGCAAAAGCCGAAAATGTGCGACTGTTAACACTACATGAGGGTACGCATGCTCGTGCAATGAGGCGAATGCATGAAATGATTGATTTCGCAAATAGGTAGGCATTCGATCGAAGAGGCCACCATGATTGATTTCGTAGGCTTAGGTCGATTTTTGGCCACGGTTGGCCGAAATAGACTGTGTGGGCCATACGCTCGTGGGCCCCACACGGGTAAACTGCACAGATGTGTGGAGTTTATTGGTCTGACTATATTGTTTACACGGCCAAGGACATTATTTGGGCTCATTGGGCCACACGACTATGTGGGCCCACATGGGCCGTATTATTGGCTTGGGCCCATTATCGCTGTTTAAATTATTAAGAGTGCACGGGTCACACGAGACAACTGTGGACCTACTGTTGGGTCGGTGAGTACACCTAGACCCTAATTTGTGTTATGACTACTATACTCATATGAGGTAAATTACTGAAATACCCCTATGTGATATATAAGTGTTGAGCATGCCATCTTAATTATATATGTACATTATATTATGTTGCATTGCATGGGGTGAGACATATGATATTGGAGGAAGTGTAGGGAATGGCTACAAGCCTATTACTAGCAGCTCTACTGCAAATACTGTTAGTGCCGGAACCAGTACTATTTTCTAGAGTGTAAGGATGGGTGGGCCGATTTTCTCCCCACATGGAGTGTAGGGTTGAACGAAGTGGAGTGTAGAGGATGGATGGGTAGGACCTTATATGCATCTTGGATACTATACTGAAGTGGGCTAAGGCCCACACTGATAGTGTTACTGCATTGGGCTAAGGCCCACACTGATATTGCGATTGATATGGGCTTAGGCCCAGTCTGTTCAGCACTGTATGTTTGACTGTTTGATAAATTTGGTTTACACACTGAGTTTTCATAAAATCACATTTTCTGCCAATCTATGCAGGTAATCCTTAGGCGGGTTGGTGCTGCGAGGGACTCGGAGATGGCCACACCACTGTTTATGTTTCGTTTTGGATTTTTGGTAAAAGTAATTTTACTTGGATAAATTTTATGTAATAAGGCTGTTTTAAGTTTTATTTTCATTTGGGAACTTATTTAAATTGACTTATAACTGTTAGCAGTAAGACACGGGCTTTCCAAAAAGTAAATGATTTTCAACTACCAAGCTACACAACTTATTTTATAAGTTTCCGCAACGAACAATGTTTTCAAAGCATAACAACGATTTAGTGTGATTCATGCTTTGATAATCAAACCTATAAATTAACAAATGAACAAATAAGTTAACTTATCTTAAAGAACACAAATGAGGTTTTAACACAAATGGACTTTTCCACTAAAACTACGATTTTCAAAAATCACTCCAATATGACATCACAGATTTGGTCATAATGTCTAGGCCGAGTTTGGGGTGTTACAATATTGTACTCACCGAGTAGATCTATTTGATAAGTGTTGTCATTGATTCGCATGACTAGAGACTCGAATAAAAAGAATCTGAGAACACTCCTATAGAACATTTATCCGTATCATACTTTAGAGCCTATTTTATGACTGTTCGTGAATTTTGGCAATAAAAAAAAAATTTCCAACCCTAGAATTCTCATTTTAACCTTTCACCTAAAACACCATTTTAACCCATTCTACATCTTTTGTGACATCAAAATTCTTTTTGAAAATATTTATACCCAAAATACCCCCAAACACCTTTTTCAACGTATTTGAAATTCTTTATTATGTTCCAATAGTTCTATTAGAATCAAGAGAACAACTGATGAGAGGTAAAAGGTACGAGTGAATGAGATTATTAGTGTGAAAAAAAGCCTAATCTGTGTGCAAACACGAGTGGAGCAATTTTTTCTTTTCGAGTGAATCTGTGAGGTTTGTTTTGTTAAGGCATTCTTTTACTATTTAAAATCATGAAGCGGGAAATTTTTGTTTCAAGAAAGTCCTTAAATGTTCAAACCAATGGAAACAGAATACAACGAGAGAACTAATTTCAAACTCGTTATGTACAAAAAAAGTGTGCAATATGATAATCGATGGTGGGAGTTGAACTAACATTGCGAGTACAACTATGGTAGAGAAACTTTAATCGACTACATCGAAACATCTTCAGCTGTAAAACTGGCAATGGTTGAACAAAAGTGGTGAAGTAAAGGTCACAAAACAAGTGATGGTATACTTCGTAATCGAAAAATACAAAGATGAGGTACTCTATGATGTTGTACCGATGCAAAATTGCCATATCCTCCTAAGATGCCTACAGCTGTTTGACCGACGGGTCCATTATGATGGTCGTACTAATCGATACACGTTTGAGTGTCAAAGCCAAAAAGTCACCTTGGCATCATTGACTCCGGGTCAGATTCGAGAGGATAAGAAAAAATGACAAGAGCAAAAGAAAAATAAAGTAAAAATAAGAGAGAAAAAGAAAAACAAAATGGAATTGAAAAAAAAATGAAAATAAGTGTGAGAAAGAGGAAAAATAAATTAAGAAGGAAGAAAAATAAGAGAGTGTGAATGATCAAACAAAAGTGAGGATTCTTTTAACTAATCTCGGTTCAAGTTTTCTTTGTGATATCTCTTCATTTCAAGTTTCTAAAAATCAAATGGTCGAGCTCCAACTCCATTACCTTCCAAATGAAGGTAGATTTCGCGTATAGGAAAAAGGTCAGTTAGAAAGTGGAAACATTCTTCAAGTTATGGAAGGTAAGCAAGGTAAGGATCTGTTTAAGATTCAAGCAAATTGAAATTCTTTAAATGTTGATAATTTTTCTCTTAAAAGACCTCTTAACAATATTTTTTCTTGTTGTTATTTTTTGAATATTTGTTCAAGCATTTGTCTCAAAATATTTTCCTCATGACATGCCTTTTTCTAATTTTCGTGACCTTAGCTCACAAATTGAAAAATCCATTGATGATTTTGGTTCAACTAAATGCCTATACAATTCAATTGTTGTGATTGATAAAGAATTTCCACATAAGATGCGTAATCTGTTTGATTCTAAGTATGATGTGAGTTCTTTAAATTTTCGTGTGAAATTTTCTTGTGAATTCATGTCTACTTGAAGGAATTTTGAGAGGCTTGCTTGTTTGGATGTGCATATATCTGAATTTTCTTTGTTTAGCATGGATGAATCGTTTTTCAAGGAAAAACAATTGCTTCATTCTAAAATCAGTGATTAAAATTGTGTGTTCAATTTTGGAGCTTGTTCATTTATTTTATTGTTAAAGGGATTTGAGCATCAAATTTTCATGTTTCATGCTTTTATGAATGACTTCTAAGTGTTCTATGTATCTCTTGTGTTGTTGAAAACAAAGTCTTTGAATCATATTAAAAATTCTTGGCAACACTTTGTCTTTGTTCTCGGACTTAACTTGTGTTTATAACATTTGAAAGGAGCACTTGATATTCGTTATGTTTATACGAATTGTAACATCTTTGAATTGTCCCAAGTTCATGTAAGTGATGGAATGAAAGAAAGCATTTATTCTAATTTTGTTTGTGGAGGTGTTTTTCATTTTTAGGTTCCTAAAAAAGTTGTCACTAATTCGATGAAAGGAAGATACAAATTAAGGGACCACGATAAACGAAAATTTTTCGTAAGCAAAAGGCCCGATTTGAGGATAAATTGCCTAAAAGAGAGAGGGTATGATGTGATATCGGTCACGTCATGTGACTCGATTGGGCCAAGCTCGGGTCTAAATGCAAGATAAGATCATTTACTTCCATGCAAAATTCTGCATGTCACATTGAGACCTAATGGTGCATGCTAATTTATGTTAAATTACACAACTTTTAATTTATTTCATGTCCTATTATTACAGAATTTTAATATGTCTTAATCATATTTAATTCTAGTATTTATAGTTAAGTTGGTTGGTAGGTTATATAATTAGTTTTATTGTATTTTAATATTTCTTAAAGCTAGTTATTTAATTTGCCTCTTTTATTGCATCTTTAATGCTTGTTTTAGTTCTAGATGTGTTTAATAAGTCTTAAGTAATTTAATTGTGTGTTTAATTGTTTCCTAGGAGAATCCAATGGCCAACCACCTAATTAAAGCTTTAAAAGGGTTGTTCGTTTTTCAAACAGAATCAAAAGCTTTCACACCAAGTGGTTGTTCTGTTTGGGGAAGAAAATATGGCTATTAATCATTCCTATACACCATTTAATTCCACCATCCATCATAGGAGCTGAATGTGACTTTTGGAGTTTTCTTATCCTTTAAGCATGCAAAATTTCAATGCAACACATTAACAAACAGCCACTAGAAACACAAAATTATATAGACTTTTCAACCCTTTTTCAGCTCTAATTCAGGCAGTTTCTTAGTAATTTTTTTAAAATTTATATTTTAATTATAAAATAATTAATTTTCACTGAAATTAGTAACATATTGAATTTTAATTATTTTTATCATAAATTTACACAAAATTTGGTTTTTTTCGACAATTTTGCACAAATGATGAAAATTGGCTCGACAAGCACCTCGAGAAGCTTTATAGTCTTTGGAAAAGCTAAGCATGCATGAAAGATTAAGTTTCTAGAATTGACTTAGTAATTTCTTAAGGCGAAATCCTAGGAGACATGGAATTTTGCAAATGATTTAGGCAAACTCTGTTTGGACCGTTTGAGTCTTTCAAGCTAACCTTAATGAATATTTATCCTTAGAAACCCAACTTTGAGACTATATGGCCTGAATTATTTGGATCCTTGCAAAAGTAACTCATCCATTTTCTCATAATTATTGCTAAATTGTCCCAAACACTAGACTCAATTGATCCAAAATACTCTCTAAAAATAAGTTTGGGGGAATTGAGAAGATGACCAAATGCTCAAAAAAATTGTAGTACATGCAGTAATATGCTCGAATGTGAAAAAAAAATGAAATCGAGAGCATATGTATAAAAAAAAATAGATGTACAAGCAGCATGTGTACTCAACTACAAAATTAGTTGGTGAATTTGAAGGTATTTATTCCAAAGGTCTGATGCAAGTTGAGTCTAGGTTTTTCAACTTAAATTATCTATCTCTTCCCTACCCCTAACCAAGCCACGTTACAACCTATTTAAAAGACCTATTGATTCAGATTTTTGTGCTGACTACATTATTGGAGAGAAATTACTAAATACAACATATGAAGGCATAATTAAACTTGGGGATTGCAACTTAGTCTTAGATGAGGAAATAAAATTTAATTGGTACGAATTTAGCATATATTTATTAGGAAAGCATTTAGGTTATAATTTTTCTATCATGCTAGGGTTAAGAATAATTAGAGCACTATGTATACTTAAGTTGCATAATCTCAAAATTTTTGTTCTTGAGTGTATTTACACTAAGCTCATAATTGTGGGGAGAAATGATTTTTGAACAAAATTTTCAAAGGTGATTTCAAGCAACTTCTTTTATAATTTGTGCATTACTTGGGACGAGCAATGAATCAAGTTTGGGGTGTGGAAACACAAATATATAGATTTTTTCAACCCTCTTTTAGCTCTAATTCATGCAATTTCTTAGTAATTTTTGTCAAAATTTATATTTTAATTATAAAATAATTAATTTTCACTCAAATTATTAACATATTAAATTTTAATTACTTTTATAATAAATTTACACAAATTTTGTTTGTTTTCAATAGTTTTGAACTATTTGGGAAATCTTTGCACCGAGTGAATCAAGAGTATGAATAATTAATTTTCCAGCCATGGACAATCCAAAAATATTTATTAAATATATTTTATAATTAATTTTGGTCCAATATAAATTGTGTTAAAAATTAATTATAAGCCTAAAGAAGAAAACGGGCCCAATTGTGTAAAGAAATGAAGATTTATCTAGCAAGAATTTGGAGGCCCAAACCGTCCATATAGCTGACCCAATCGGCTAATTTTATCTAATTTTCACACTTGCAAAGAAGCCCTTGAACTTCTCCTAAATGTCATTCAAACCCCTCTATTTTCATGCCTTCTACTTTTAGCCCCAAGCTAAAAATAGCAAGGTTGAATCACTCAAACTTGCACCAAGAATGGTCGGCCAAGGGAGAGGGAGTGGCTAATTTTTTTTGCTATTTTTAGAAGCTAACTCCACCTATAAATACCCCTCTTCCATTCTTCATTTTACACAACTCACATCCCACACATTCCTCACCTTTCTCTCTTCTATTTCCTTCTTTGTCTTCCCATTTTCTTTGTCCTCTTTCCCTTGTCAATTTCCCCTCTTGAAAAAGGGATTGCATCCCCCTTGTAGTAGCAACATTCAAGTTTTTATGAAGGCCTTGAATCAACAAAACGAGCAGAGAAGAAGAGGAGTAGACTAGTCTAGCTTCAGAGAAACACCGTGATTTGTTTCCTAGTTCCTTTCTCTTTAATTTTTTCTCGTTTGTGTTGTGATCATGATTATGAATATTTTTTGTGTTGTTATTTATTTAATTAAAATGATATAAATTTAATTGGTGTTAGATGATTGTATTTTATTTGCTTATGTTGTACTTGTATTATAATTGTAAGGTAACGAATGAATTAATTATTAATCAGATTGAAATTATAATTAATTGACACTGTATTTAATTGGTGCATGTTTAATATTTTAAGGTAGCTAAGGGTTAAATTAGCGATGGTATTAAACGGTTCATTAGCCTTGCATAACTTGCAAGATTATTGTTGTACGCCCTAAATCTTATATTATTATTTGTGTATATTGTGTTGCATAAATGCATGCTTGATTCAGTGGTTAAGTGTCCTGAGAAGTGTTGGGGACGTTCTGAGTTCAAGCCTTGGCTTGACCAAAATTTTTGTTTTTAATGGAATAAAGCCTGTCTCTAGTCGGTAGGCTTCTTAAATAAAAAAGATTAAAACATGATAGAAAAGGCCTGCTGGCCTAAGGGATAGTGGCGTGTTGTGATGCCTAAGGGTCTTGAGTTCGAGTCCAGCCATGTGCAAAGGAGTATTTATTTTGCTACTCTTGCCATGTGGGAAGTTGGGGTTGACTGAAACACTGCTAGTTGAGTAGAGTTTGAATGTGGTGGTTGAGGAGATAATGGTGGAGTGATTTTAGGAGGATTATGTGGGATTTGAAAGTGGTGGAGTTGTAGCCGAAAAGGTACTTTGACCACTCAGGAATGTCGACTGTGGGTAGGTTTTAGTAAACTATTTCAGGTTTTGGGGGGAACATTTTTGGGTTCTTTTCTCTTCTCATTTTTAGCTTCAAACAAGTGTTTTCGGGTTCTTTTCACTCATTTCCCTGGTAGCCGAATTCTGCTAGGAGATTTTGCGAGTACTTTTCATTTTGTCCATTTTTTATTTTGCTCTTCAATTTCAGTGCCCGACTGACCATTTGTGCTTTTCTCCCTCAACCTCTTTAGCAATCACATTTTTCTTCTTGCCTTGTTGTTGGTCGAATACCTCACTTCTCTCTCTCAACTCTTTAGGCTTTGTTAATTGATTCTCTCCTCCTTTTCTTCCTTTGTTCTTATAGACTGATTATTCTCCTTCTCTGTCTCTCTCAATCGGTTACTTCTTGATCGATTTCCCCTTCCTTTCTTGCTCTCTCAGTTGGTTGTTTTTGATCGAATTCTACCCCTTTCTTTTACCCTCACTGTGCTGATCTTCTTCCCACTGCTCTCTGTTAATTTTCGGGATAGTTACAAGTGCCTGGCTCAGTGTTTCAGTGAGACTAACTTTTGGTTTGGTTCAAATTTTTCTTTTAATTAGGCGTTAACAGGAGGTTGGTTGATTTACGGGTCGTAACCGAGGGCTTTTGTGATCATCCTCTCTCAACTGATAGGGTGAAAAAGACTTCGGTTGTCCCATCAAGGTAAGGGGGTTAAATATTGGATGATTTTAGAGTAGTATAATAGTATTATTTTGATGTTGGCTTATTAAATGCTTACCTATGCTTAGTTGGTGCACAAGAGCTTGTCGAAGGATAGGGAAAAGATCCTCTGTTGGCATTAAGGTGGGCGGATCCCCTCTCGTGGCTTGTTCGAAGGTACGTTATTATATGGATTCAACAATTAGGTTAGTTGTGTGCGTCTGATTGGGTATTCGATTAAGTGAGTAATTGAAGATCATTGTTAAATGTAGGGTTCATAGGTGCGAGCAGTTTCTTTTCTCGACAAATAGAAGCAAGGTGTGTAAAACACTACCCCTACTTGTAAATCAGCAAAAGCTGAAATAAGTGACCGATGATGCTACACGAGTGTGCGCTCGCTCGTATGGTAAACTGAATGTCTAGATGTGGGTGTAAGATAGTTGAAGCCAGCTATGAGCGATTTCATGGGCCGAGTCTAATTGAGGCCATGTTGGGAAAAAATAGACCGTGTGGGCCCCACCGACCTGTGAGCCCCACACAGGTAAACCACACAAAAGTGTAGAGAATATTGAGCCAGGCTGTGTATTTTACATGGCCAAGGTTATAACATCCCAAACCCGGCCCAGATGCTATGGATGAATCTAACGTGTTACATTGAAGTATTTTGGTGAAAATTCTTCTTAAACAAAAGAAACCTTAATTAACTTTAAAAAAATAAACACACATTTCAGTTGCGGAAACGTAGAAAACATGCTATAATTTAGGAATCCTAAGTTCAACTTCTCGTAATTATAATGAAAATAATAATAATTCAAGTAATAATAGCATCATGAAAACCTTATTTCAATCTGGTCTGAAACATGCTTAATAAAATAAAACTTATAAGCTTAAGAAAAAGAAGTCCAAATTTGTCTTGCTAGCTGGCCACCCAGAGTCCCTCCAAACATCGAACCGTCTAATGAGCATCACCTGAAAATAAAATAAAAGAAGGGGTGAGTTTTCGCAAACTCAGTGTGTACAACCCTCGATGAAAAACAAACATTCAAAGACAAATCATCAAACATGCAATGCAATCCCATCCAAATTATCCATCCACTACACACCAACTCCGTACCCTATCACACCATGTGGGGATATAAATATTGACCCACTCAGCCTACACACCAATAGTAGCCTGGTTGCGGAACTACCTTCATTTACATATTGGGCTTTAAAAGCCATCGATGGATCCATGATTCCATGATTGTCAAGCAACCATGCGAATCCTCATATACTTCCTACATTCCATAATTCCCACCCCATATGCAACCTAAGCTGAACGTCATATGTATGCATGCCACATCCATAAACAAGTCCTTAGGGGCATTTCGATAATTTTCCCTTAATTACGGTTTTCACTTACCTTGGCCCATGAACAAGTCCCGTGAGCTAAAATGAACGAATACTATGCACCAGGTAGGATTCTAGAGAAGAAGAGGTGGGTCATTAAGACCGCTTAAGTACTAAGCTCTCCCTAGATCCGATCCTAGACATGCATCTACCCGTTGCTACACATTAACTCTATGACTTGTCCACAGTCTCAATTAATTAATTAAGTTTTATGTAGTCATCATATACTAGGCCCAATACCCCTACATACATGCATATGGCCCACTAGGCCCAATCTTATTCAAATGGCCCATTTGGCCCAATTCATATTCTTATGGCCCACTAGGCCCAATTCACATTCATATGGCCCATTAGGCCCAAATCATATTATATTCATGCTCACATACAAATTTCCTAACACATAGTATCACTTATCAATCCTTGCCTATTATGGGCCCAACAGCCCATCAGACCTATTTAGCCCATTCCGGCCCATTTAGCCCATTCCGGCCCAAGTCCACGAAATTACCCGTGGGCCTCAGGCAACCTATTGGTTTCCTCTCCACGAGTGTTCGCGCACTCATGTGACTACCGTAGCCCAACTTTCGGCTTTTCGATATTTTGACTTTTTGACTTTTCAGCTTTTGCCGATTTATTGTGTGTGTGCAGTGTATGTACACACCTAGTAAGCAAGCATGCTGTGATTCCCTTAGTCACTAAACTACAAACGATATCATTCTACAATTAATTGCATGCTTAATACATATTTTTACTAAAACCAAAACCTCACCTTTCACCTTACCTTGCGCGACAAGTATAACAACCCCTTCTTTAATCACTAACCACGACAACTCTTAGATCTGCATCAATCTTAACTATTAAAACCAGAATAATAGGTGACTCGTATCCAACACAAGTCCCCTTACCTTAACTATGACCATTCGACCAACTAAGATTAAGAGTACTTACCAACGTCTCTCACCTGAAGAGCAAATCGGCAGGGATCCAAAAAATGAAATTTGATACCTATTCCTACCGAAAAATCAATTAGAAGAAGTGAGGAACAATAATCGATACCTTAGCAAAAATCGACTAGAAGAGCAACACTTACACTAGTTTCAGTCAAAGAGTATTCGACCCTTAGAAAATTCGGCTTCCAAACTTAGTATGGTGAATAAGGTATATTTGGCACAGATTAAAGAAGAAGAGTAGAAGAAGAAATCTACAGAAAGAAAGAAAAACAAAAGGGTTTTTGGCTCTTTGGACTCGAAGCGAAAAGGGTTTCCGGTAGCAAGGTGCAAAAGATTTTGGCATTAGCCTGATACCCTTGTATTCGGCACCTATTTATAACCTTTATGGTCGAATTCCTCAAGCCCAAGTTCCCATTTTGGCTCCACTTGCTCCTCACTTCTCATTTCCTCGTTTTTCTCCCTGATAACCCTTTGATCCTTTCCTTAAATTTCTTTGTTGATCACACCCCTTGGAGTACATCTTTACACCACTTCCATCCTTCTAGAAGGCCAAAATTAAACTTCTAAAAATACTAAATTAGGATTTGAACCTTGGATCTCCTTACCAGCCACTAACGCCACCTCCCTACACTCTAAGTGGCGTCACTTAGCCACTCTTCCACAATGCTTTTTGATGTCATTTTTCCCTATCTTTATTTAAATGCCCAGCTACTTGCTAACAAGGTCCTTTTAATAATTAAACTATAATTTCATTTACCCCTAGGTTCCAACTCAAACCTTAATTAAGACCTACTATAATTATCACATGGCTAGGAATAAAAACACAATTTTTATCAAAACCGAAAACAAAGAAAGTTCGGGATTTCAGGATTTTTGGGTTTCGGGATTTTTGGGGCGTTACAACGGCCATTTCTAGGCTAAGTGAGCCGTACGGGCATGTGGGCTCACTTTCACTGTTTGACTGTTAAGGTTGCATGGGTCGCCCAAGACGACTGTGGACATACTTTTGGGATGGTAAGCATACCTAGACCCCAAGTTGATAAATGATTGTTATGCCCCTATGTGGTAAAATGACTATTATCCCTTATAAGATGTATGACTAATTAAGCATGCCATTTTATATATGTTGCATACATGCATGATATTATGATATGTTGCATGGGGATGGGTTTATTATTATTGGAGGAAGTGTACTATACTGGCAGCTCTATTGTAAATACTGTTAGTGCCACAACCGGTGCTATTTTGGAGTGTTGGGATGGGTGGGTTGATTTTATCCCCACATGGAGTGTAGGGCTGGATGGAGTGGAGTGTAGAGGCTAGTCGGGTAGGATTTCTAATTGCATATCTATAATGTTACTATTACTGAAATGGGCTAAGGCCCATACTGATACTGATACGATAATGGGCTAAGGCCCTAACTAAAACTGAACTGTTACTGATATGGGCTTAAGCCCAGACTGTAATTGCCTATTGTATGACTGACTGTTTGTACTTAGGGATTGCACAGGTAATCTTTAGGAGGATCAGTGCTGCGAGGGACTCGAAGGTAGCCACACAACCATAATGGCTTACACATTCGACATTTTATTTACAAGTAATTTAATTTGGGTATTTGTTATGTAATAAGGCCTCTTTAAATCTTTTTAACATTTAATTTGGGATTTTATATATTTTGATTCATACATGTTAGTAGTAGGATGCAGTTTTTCAAAAGATAAATGTTTTTCAAAACACCACGTTTAAGCAACATATTTTAAAAGCTTCCGCAACAAACAATATTTTAAAATGTAATAACAAATTAATATGATTAACCCTTTGCTAAATGACTTGAGTTTTAACAACGAACAAGACATTCTAAATTTTCGTTAAGATCAAAATGAGGTTTAACCTAGAACAGGCTTTTCAACGGAATTGTATTTTTTGAAAAAAAACACTTCAATGTGACATCACCAGATTCGGTCATAATGTATAGGCCAGGTTTGAGGTGTTACATTTAGTGGTATCAGAGCCAAGTTGTAAAACTCGGCTATGGATTTGGGTTTTGTAACACCCCAAACTAGGCCCAGACGTTATGGCCGGAACCGACGTGTCACATTGAAGTTTTTAAAAAAACCCATGCCTTTTTCAACGTCCTTCTTAGTGTTTTAAAAGATAGTCTTTGCTAAGTTAATAAAGTGAATGGAAGCTGTGCACCAGGTAGGTATCCGAAACAGAGGAGGTGAGCCATGAAGGCTGCTTAAGTACCAAGCTCTTCGATTGGATCCAATCCTGACATGCCCACAACCATTGCCACACTTTGGTGCGAGGTTAGGTTTTGAGAAAAACGAGTTGGAATTCATTTAAGTAGATATTTTTGATAAACCGATTAATTGTATCGTTATGTTATTTTAAAAACAAGTATCATTTTGGAAACGCACCCTAAGTCTAACTTATATTGTTATCAGAAAAATATAGGGTATAAAATAAAATAATCCCAGAAAAATAATTAAAATGGCCTTGTTACAACCCAAAACCAAATAATAATATTAATTAAGATAAAACTTATAAAGAAATAAATCAGCTACTTATTGCAATTAAAAGAAATAGAAACAGTAGTGTGGCCATCTCCGAGTCCCTCGCAGCTCCAAACCATCTAAGCTTAGGGATTACCTGCACAGTTAGAAACAGGATGAGTTTACGAAAAATCAGTGTGTAACCCCCAACAACAAACAAACAGTGAATAACACAGTGTCAGTACAATCTAGGCCAAAGCCCTATTCAGTAACAGTAAAGTCTGGGCCTTAGCCCTTAAACAGTAGCAATATGGGCCTAAGCCCTAATTTAGTCTCGACATATACTGGGCCGAAGCCTTTATTGTAAATGGTATGGCCCATAGGCCTATTTCAATAACACATGAAATATCAATGAATGTATGCAAGCCCATTTCAATATCACATGAAATACCAATGAATGCATACAAGCCCATTTGGGGAGACTACTCAACCTACGATCCGCTACTCTCCACCCGTACCAACCAACACACCATGTGGGGAATAACTCAACCCACCCAACCAAATTCTCCACTGGCAGCATAGCTGCTTTATCATACAACTGGAGGCCTAGCCTCTTTTAATAACCGGGACAAAGCCCTTTTTGATAAATTGGGGCAATGCCCTTTTCGGTAAACTAGGGCATAGCCCTTTTAGCACTTCCTCCATTTATAAAACCCAACCCATGCAACATGTCATGTATGCAGAATGTCATGCCCATATTTGAATCAAACAATCACAGCCAAGTCATTCATATCACCAACATATATTCACAATCAAATCCATCAACCACACAGTCCAAGTCAGTCATTTGCCCACAATAGGCAAAACAGCCATTTTTCATATTATAAGGGCAATTTCGTAATTTTACCAAATATCAGGGTTTTCCATGTTCATCAACAATTATCAATATTTCTGAGTGTTTAAACAATGATCTTTAACCCATTTTATCAAACTCAGGCTTTTGGGCTTAAAACCCCTAATGGGCCCTACGAATGCTGATTTAGCCCACTAAGCCTACTTAACCCAAATTTTACAACAATACTAACCGTGTTAACATGCAACTTTTCCAAATTCCATTTTCTATCAATTTTACCCAAATGGGCCCAAAAGCCCATTTGGCCCAATTCCTGCCCATTGAGGCCCAACTTACCATCGTGCACAAAATTGAGTTCTTGCATGTTCCATCGATCCACACACCGATCTTATCGTATTTATCGCATCTATACCCATACGTAACATTACAAGTTCCCGAAATGCCAGTATTTTAGCATTTCAGCTTCTCAGCAGATATTAATCTAAGCTACTACGAGGGTTAGTACACACCTGTTATGGGTTGAAGTTGAAACGTTTCCATAATCAATCACCTACGATAACCACCCCCTGTCACTCAAACTTAACTAATCCAATATCAATATATGTAAATCCTAAGCACATCAGTCATACGAAACATAAGGGCATATTCGTCATTTTACCATACAAGGGTATTACGGTCACTTTACCCTACAGGAACTTTACGGTCTTTTTACCTATTAGGGGTATTTTAGTCATTTCATCTTACAAGGGTGTTTTGGTAAATCTACAAACAAAGGGTATTTTAGTAATTTTGTAAACCAATGGTATTTCTATAATTTTTAGAAAGTCAAGGGTATTTCTATAATTTTGTAAATCAGGGGTATTTTGGTAATTTTACAAATTGAGGGTATTTCGGTAATTTCACAAACTAGTGGTATTTCGGTAGTTTTACAAACTAGGGGTATTTTGGTAATTTTACAAACTAGGGGTATTTCGGTAATTCTATCCTATAGGGGTATTTCAGTAATTTCACAATCAAGGGTAAAATGGTAATTCTATAAATTGAGGGTAAAACGGTAATTTTGTAAATCAAGGGTGAAACGGTAATTCTATAAATCGAGGGTAAAATGGTAATTCTACAAATCGAGGGCATTTCAGTAATTTGGTAAACTAAAGTATTCTAAACAGGGATAACAATACGAATGGGCCTAAAGCCTATTCTCGGCCCAAATGGGCCCACATGCTCGTGTGGCCCTTTTAGCCCAAATCTAGCCACAAATATGAGATTCACCTAGCCTAGTCCAATATTTACTACACAATCAAACAACTTATCGAATTGGGCCCGTAGGCCCATTAGGCTCACATGACCCCTTTCGGCCCATCGCGGCCCGAAGTAGCCATCCTACAGCTAGAGTAGCGAGAAAATACACACCTGATAGGAGACTGGAGTTAATCCACGCTCTGAGCACTCTTAGCCGACGCCCAACCCAAACGAGCACACCATACAGCGAAAGGGATCAGCCAAGAAAGGTACCTTTACTCTCCTCATGGTTCCCTCTATTTAAAGCCAGCTTTCGCATCCACTCTTATGTTAGCTTCCCGATGTGGGATCCCTCCAACATCAGAGTTTAAATTCAACACCAACTCTTGCCGCCCCCTGTTAGCAAAATAAATGCTCCTTACTTACCATGGGATTCGAACCCATGCCTCCCCTTAGATGCTCCACACGTTACTTGCCACTAAGCCACAAGGCTTTTTGTGTCATATTTTATCCCCAATTAATTATAAGGTCTAGAGGCCAAAGTCCAGGTTCCCTTAAAAAAACCAAAATAAATTGCAAGAGCCAAGGCTTGAACCCAGGCTCCCATACAACCTTAATAACGCCACAACCACTAGACTACAAGCTTCCTTGTGTCATTTATTTAACACAATAATTTAAAAGGCGAGGGCATCCAGGTTTTTTTCACTTCATACCAAAATTTTTGCTAAAGCCCAAGTTTGAACCCAAGATTTCTCCAACACTTCTCAGGGCCATTAACCACCAAAGCAGACATTTAATTGTGTTATTTCATTGCACAATTAAATACCTATATACAACCTCCTTACGGACCCCCACTCAAGGCCCAATACTTCTAGGCCCAACTCGGGGTGTTACAGGTTTTTTCTAAAAATGTGAAATTCCCAAAAAGAACTGCTTCAAATGGTTGAAAAGTATTTTGAAATGTTTTTTTCTAAATGTGTGGCCTACCGAGTCTCCGGCGTCGATCCTGTAAGTCCTCTAAAACTACTGTTTGTTTAAATTGAAATACTGAGATTATTGTAGGCAATAGTTTGTACTCAAATACTCTGTTTAGGGTAACCTAAAATGTAGTAAGACTGCAATCTGCGAAAACAAAACTCTGAATTACTGATAATATCTTCCATAAAATATCTTGTAATATAAACTAGAATTGTAAACTGATGTATAAAATTGCTAAAACAGATAATACGCAAATCAATAATGAGCACTAGAGGTACTCGTGGAAAAGGTACAAGAGGCTGCGGCGGAGGCCATAAAGGTGCTCGGGCTGGGTCTTCGTCATCGGGCTGGGTCTTTGTCATCGGGCCATATGCCTAACGTTGAAGCTAGAGAGGCACCGGCTATAACTATAACTGAGACTGGGTCTTAGGATAGTGCGGCTAGGGATGACACACTGTCTCAAGCTATGTTGGGAATTCTAGAGAGGGTCGTTGGGCCCAATACTGGTACTATGGGTCGTGGGTCAGTTACGGAACAACTCTAGTCTAATGGAGCTGAGATTTTTAGGGGTATTGCTAGAGTTTCCCCTAATGCAACTGAATATTGGATTGAGGCCACAGAGAGAATCATGGATGACTTCGATTGCATCCCCGAGCAAAAACTAAAAGGTGCAATGTCATTGTTGCGAGATGAAGCCTATCAATGGTGGCTTATAGTTAAAGAGGGTACTCAGCCTGACCAATTGACCTCGGAGTTTTTCAAGACTGCTTTCATAGGAAAGTATGTGGACGCTAGTTATGTGGATGCCCGGAGGAGAGAGTTTTTGAATTTAACTCAGGGGGATAAATCAATAGTTGAATATGAGGCAGAATTTTTATGATTAAGCCACTATGTACGTGGGATGGTGGCAACTTAATATGAGCATTGTGTTCATTTTGAGGACGACCTCAGGGATGGCTTAAGGGTTCTGATAGCTCTATAGAGGGAGCGATATTTTTTTTCTTTAGTGGATAAGGCAAAGATTGCCAAGCAAGTGAAACGCGTTGAGCGCCAGAACCGTGAGAAGGAAAAGGGTAGGACCAAGAAGGATTCGGAACCCTCAAGTTCATATCTAAGGCCTAAGAAAAAGGCCAGAGTTGATGGGCCAGTCAGAGTTGAGGCCCCTATTGCTGTTACTGGACTACAGCCCTATACGGATTGTGGGAGACACCATCAGGGTGAGTGCTGGAAAAGGATTGGGGCATGTTTGAGGCACAGATCGTTGGAGCATCGTATCAGAGATTGTCTACAGAGGCCCAATCAGATGAGAGCTACTAGAATGGGTACTGTTCAGCCGTCGAGGAGTATTCAACAGCCACTTAGAGGCTATGGTCAGGCCAGAGGTGGTAATGGTATGGGTCATAGATAGAGGGCACTAGGCAGAGGTGTTGGTCATACTGAGGCAAAGCAACCAATTTTGGTTTATGTTGCACATCACCAAGAGGACGAAAATACCTCAGATGTTATCACGAGTATGTTCTTTATCTATAATGTACCTTATACTACACTAATTGATGTTGGATCTACGTATTCATATATAGCATGTACTGTGTCTGAGACTTTGGGCATAATGGTTGAAAGCACTATTGGTGAGATTATTGTGTTGAGTCCATTAGAGCAGTCAGTGAGAGTAAATAAATTGTTCAGAGATGTACCTTTGGAGGTGCAAGGAACTATCTTTTTGGCAGATTCGATGGAACTCCCTTTTGGAGAATTTGATTTAATACTGGATATGGTCTGGCTAGTTAAACATCAAGTGAACTTGGATTGTGCTACTAAACGGATGGTACTGAAAACTGTGGAGGGTGACGAGGTAGTTGTAATTGGGGAGTGTCAAACTTATTTTTCAAATAATTTCTGCACTAAGGGCTGAGAAATTGGTTTGTAAGGGTTGTGAGGCGTATCTAGACTACATCAATGTTTTTGATTCTAAGGTTTCGTCTGTTAAAGATATTAGAATAGTTAAAAACCTTTCAGATTCTTTCCGGATGAGCTATCTAGATTACCTCCAAACCGTGAAGTTGAGTTTGGGATTGAGCTACTACTTAGTACAGCTCCGGTGTCCATCGCCCCTTATATAATGGCACCGAAGGAGCTTGTGGAGCTTAAAGCTCAGATTCAAGAGTTACTGGATAGAGGGTTCATCCGACCTAGTGTGTCTCCATGGGGAGCACCGATGTTGTTTGTGAAAAAGAAGGATGGATCCATGCGTATGTGCATCGATTACTGGCAATTGAATAAATTGACTATTAAGAACAAGTACCCCCTACCGATGATAGGCGATCTATTCGACCAGTTCCAAGGAGCTTCAGTTTTCTCTAAGATTGATCATCGATCGGGGTACCAACAACTGAGGGTCAAAGAGATTGATGTTTACAAGACAGCATTTAGGACTCGTTATGGTCATTATGAGTTCCTAGTGATGCTATTTGGACTGACAAATGCACCAGCGGCTTTTATGGATTTGATGAACCGAGTGTTCCAGTCCTATCTGCACTGGTTCATAGTGGTTTTCATAGACGACATCCTGGTGTATTCAAGAATTGAAGATGAACATGATGCACATCTCTGAGTTGTTCTGCAGATACTGGGGGAGAAATAACTGTATGCTAAGTTTAGTAAGTGTGAGTTCTGGTTAAGAGAGGTAGCATTTCTGGGTCATGTGGTATCTGCTGAAGGGATTAGGGTTGATCCTAAAAAAATTAAAGATGTTCTAGATTGGAAGCCGCTGTAACGCCCCAAATTTTGCGCCTAGAAGTATTAGGTCTTAAGCATGGGAATAGTTAAGAGGCTGCACATAAATATTTAGTTGAGCAAAAAAGTGACACAACTGTGTATCTGGTTTAGTGGTTAAGTGTTCTGGGAAGTGTCTGAGAAGTCTTGGGTTCAAGCTTTGGCTTATGCAAAAGTTTTGTTTTTAAAGGAATAAACCTTGTCTCTAGTCAGTAGGCTTATAAATAAATGTGGGTATTTCATGACATAAAATACCTACTAGTCTAGGGGTAAGTGGCGTGTGGAGTGTTCCATGAGGTCTGAAGTTTGAATCCTACAATGCGCAAAGGAGTGTTTTATTTTGCTGTGAGTATGGGAGTGCCCTAGGTTGACCAAAACTCTAAGGAGTTTGAAGGGAGTTCAAACTAGTAGGTTGGAGAGATTCGAGGAGGGGATCAAGGGATGGGTGGATGGTTTGAGTAATTTGAGGAGGAAAATTTAGGATTTGGAGAGGAGTGGGAAAGTTGTGCTGATTTTGGACTCCCAACACTCAAAGAATTTGGCTCTGGTTAGTATTATTCTCTCCATTTTGGTTTCTATCTTTTGTTTTGGGATCTTTTCACTTCTTTCTTGAGGCTGAACATTTCCTTGACCTTTCAGGTTTTCTGCAGGTTTTGATCGTGTTTTTCCTTTCGGTCATTCTTTTGTTAAGCCGACTCCCTTTCTTACTCTACTTTTCCATCTTGCGTGTTCTCCCTTGCGATCTTTGGCCAAATACCCTGCTTTAGTGTTGGTCAAATATTTCCTCTCCTCTTCTTTTCTCTTCTCTCTCTCAATCCTTTTCTCGTATCACCTTTTCTTCTAGATACTTAAGCCGATTATTTCATATCTTTTTTCTCTCCATTTTGTTTTTAGTTTTGACAATTGATAATCGACCAATCGGTGGGTGCACTCAGTTCTTCTCTGTTTTCTCTCCCTCTCCCTACCATAATAATTTGTCATTCTAATGATTTCCTTACTGTCGTTTATTGCTAAGGGTGTAGTGTTGCGAGCCTTGCTTCTGGAGTATCGTGTGACTGGTTGAGGGTAGACTGATCGTGGGAATATATGTTAATCAATGTCGGTTGGAACGGAGGTTATCATTGTGGAGCAAGTGATTAGTTTCTTGCAACAGGTTAGGTGTGCCAACCCTAATCGATTAGTTTAGGCAAGTGATAAGATATCGTTTTGTTAAGTGATATAGATTGGGATTGCTAATCCTGTTGTTAAAAAGATTAATGATGTTTTGTATTTGAATATAGGTTGGTGTACTTGGGAACTATTCGCACGTTTTCAAAAACAGGTGTGTAAATTGCCAAAATTGTAAATTGGCAAAAGCCGACAATTATGAATGTTAGTGCTACACGGGCGTATGCTCGCTCGTGTGGTAAACTGAATGCATAAACGCGGGCAGTTGATCGTAGAGGCTACCATAAGAGATTTCGTGGGCTTAGGCCGCTTTGGGTCACGTTGGGCCAAAATAGGCCGTGTGGGCCCCACAGGTTTGTGGGCCCCACACAGGTAAACCACACGGACGTGTGGAGAATATTGCGTCAGGCTGTATAATCTACATGGCCAAGCCCATTTCTAGGCGATGTGGGCCACACGGATGTGTGGGCCCACATGGACGTACATTATGGGCCTTGGGCCCATTTTCACTGTTCGACTGTTAAGGTTGCATGGGTCACCCGAGATGACTATGGACCTACTGTTGGGTCGGTAAGTATGTCTAGACCCTAAATTAATAAAATGACTATTTTGCCCTTATGAGATAAAATGATTGTTTTTCCTTTCTGTGATAAAATGATTGTTTTGCCCTTATAGGGTAAAATGACTATTTTGCTCTTATATGGTAAAATAACTATTTTTCCCTTATGAGGTAAAATGACTGTTTTGCCCTTATGGGGTAAAATGACTGATTTGCCCTTATATGGTAAAATGATTATTTTGCCCGTATGAGGTAAAATGATTGTTTTACCCTTATGTGGTAAAATGCATGTTTTGCCCTTTTATGGTAAGATGATTGTTTCACCCCTATGTGATGCATGTTTATATTTTAGCATGCTATTGTAACTGTGTTGAATACATGTATAATATTATGACATGTTGCATGATGCATTGCATGGGGATGGGTTTTTATATGATTGGAGGAAGTGTACTGTACTGGCAGCTCTACTACAAATCACTGATGCTGCAAATCACTGTTGGCTTTAAGCCTATTATAATGGTAGCTCTGCTGTAAACACTGTTTAATGCCGCAATTGGTGCTATTTTGGAGTGTAGGGACGGGTGGGTTGATTTTATCCCCACATGGAGTGTAAGGCTGGACGGAGTGGAGTGTAGAGGTTGGTTGGGTAGGACTTGCATACTGTTTAAACTGTTACTACACTGATTACTATTACTGCATTGATTACTATTGCATGACTATTTCTGTACTGAAATGGGCTACAGCCCACACTGATACTGTTACTGTAATGGGCTAAGGCCCTAACTGAAACTGAACTGTTACTGATACAGGCTTAGGCCCGGACTATTTTGTTCGCTGTATGATTGACTGTTTGTTTATTAAGGGATTACACACTGAGTTTTCGTAAACTCGCCCTTCTGCTTATCTGTACAAGTAACCCTTAGATGGATTGGTGCTGCGAGGGACTCGAAGGTGGCCACACAACTGCTCATGCTTTCATTTTTTGCCTTTTTATTTAAGTAATTTAATTTGGGTTATTTTTTTGTAATAAGGCCTCTTTAAAGCTTTAACTTTTTATTTGGTTTTTACTTGCATTGACAT
>NC_053433.1:50918143-51052798 GCF_007990345.1 Gossypium hirsutum | reverse complement strand
TACCCTTATAAATATTCCAACTGATTGCTACTGTCGTTTAAAAATCATATTTGAGTTTCACAACTCAAAATCAGTTTCGTGATTTTTCCCTGAAACTAGACTCATATGCCCATCTACATATTTTTTCTAGAATTTTTGGTTAGGCCAATTAGTACAGTTTATTAGTCAAAGTCCCCCATGTTACAGGGATCGAATACACTGACCTTTGCGCATTACGACTTGGATATCTCCCTGCACAGAGCTTCAATACTGATGCCGTTTGTCTCTATGGAAACTAGACTCAGAGAGGAATCTATACATATATGGTATGACTCCTAATTATCTCTGGTTAATTTATAATGAATTTCCAAAGTCGGAACAGGGAATCCAGAAACTGTTCTGGCCCTGTCTCACGAGAACCTAAATATCGCTTAACATACTGTCTATATGATCATTTCGTTACTTTCCTATGAAAATAGATTCATCAGGGTTCGTTTAAATAATTTATTCACTATTTAATTCTATTCCTACTATTTTTAGTGATTTCCCAAATCTACATCACTGCTGCTGTCAGCATCTGCCTTTAAGGTAGACTTTACCTATTTCATAGTTTCCATAATTCAACTAGCCCTTTTAACATGAGTAGCACAAATGATGATGGTGATTAACCATTCCCATGGCCAATCCTTGTCAAGCATATTCACACTAAATGATTATAACATTATACTCAAACATATATAAGCCATTTTCGCATGGCTAACCAAAATTATACAAGTCCAAAGGGTCCATGACCCACAACAAACGGGTAGTCCTATACATGCCATATCCAGAGTTCAACTAAAAGAGTACCAAAAGAGCTTTGATAGTGTGGATGACTTCGACTTCGATGATCCCGAATCCGATAGCTAACGAACAATATCTATAAAACAGAGAGTCAAAGCAACGGGGTAAGCATTTTAAAGCTTAGTAAGTTTCAAGTAATGAAATCGGCTTTGACTAAAGTATTGCATTCACATAGCTAAATAAATCACTTTATTAATTCACATTCTCATAAGCATACTTACTTCACACTTCATCAACATATACACACACAAGGTATCAACCTATCTAAAAGCCAAAAATTCGTTAGTCGATTGAACGAATATTATTTAAAGCGAATCGACTTTTTTTTTTTCGAAGCACATGCAAACATACCTTATCGTTTGGGTTTATCGAGCGTATTAATTGAATTTATTGCAGCACAAAACGCTCACATTCAAACCCAAGTTTCTTCGGAATTTAGCCGGATATAACCACAAGCTCAATTGCCTTCGGGTCTTAACCCGGGTATAGCAACTCGCACGAATGCCTTCGGGTCTTAGCCCGGATATATCAACTTGCACAATTGCCTTCGGGTCTTAGCCCGGATATATCAATTCGCACAAACGCCGTCGGGTCTTAGCCCGGATATATCAGTTCGCACAAATGCCTTCGGGTCTTAGCCCGGATATATCAAATCGCACAAATGCCTTCGGGTCTTAGCCCGGATATATCAATTCACACAAATGCCTTCAGGTCTTAGCCCGGATATATCAATTCGCACAAATGCCTTCAGGTGTTAGCCCGGATATATCAATTCGCACAACTGCCTTCAGGTCTTAGCCCGGATATATCAATTCGCACAAATGCCTTCGGGTCTTATCCCGGATATATCAATTCGCACAAATGCCTTCGGGTCTTAGCCCGGATATATCAATTCGCACAAATGCCTTCGGGTCTTAGCCCGGATATATCAATTCGCACAAATGCCTTCGGGTCTTATCCCGGATATATCAATTCGCACAAATGCCTTCGGGTCTTAGCCCGGATATATCAATTCGCACAAATGCCTTCGGTCTTAGCCCGGATATATCAATTCGCACAAATGCCTTCGGGTCTTAGCCCGGATATATCAATTCGCACAAATGCCTTCGGGTCTTAGCCCGGATATCATTCAAATGCTCATGCACACATATATCAACAATCATGACACACCAATATTTCACTTTCGTTACTAAGGCTCAAACACAAAGCATTTATTAAACCTTTCCAATTTCGGCTCAATAGCCACACACAAAGAGCATGATTTCAATTGGCTTTATAACATAGTCTCTATGCACATTCGACTATCCATCATAGTATGACTAATCATTTCAATATAATTCAAGTAGGGTCATTACTCGAAGACTTACCTCAGATGTTGTCGAACGACTTCAATGGCTATTCAATTACTTTTTCCTTCCCTTTATCGGATCTAGTTCCCCTTTGCTCTTGAGCTTAAGTTCAACAAAATTTAAAATAGTCATTAATCGACTATTCAAGTATTACTTTCAGAATAATATATATATTGATCCGACTTTCACACACATAGATTATAGTAAGCTTTATAATAATCAATAAATAATTCATTGGCAAATTTTCATTAATGTTTACAACAAAATCACATATTCACTACGAGCTGTTTTCCTGAGCAGCAGTTACTAAATTATTTATAACTGGATCTACTAAACTCCAAATCACTTTCCGTTAATTTTCCCTGAATATAGACTCGTATATCTTCCATCCATAAAATTTTCAGAATTTTAGGCTTGGCCAATCAATACCAGATTTTTCTTAAAGTTTCCCCTGTTTCACTGTTTGACTATTCTGACCACTCTTCACTACGAATCAAATTTCTCATTTTACAGAATTCAAAATGTGTTGTATTTGATCTCATTTGAAACTAGACTCATTAAGGAGTCTAAGCATATAAATTTTATCTTATAATCATTTTTGTACAATTTATAATGATTTTCTAAAAACAGAACAGGGAATCTAGTAGTCATTTTGACTCAGCCCCACAATACTTCAAATATCTCAAGATCGGTAACTCTTTTGTTTTTATAGTTTCTTTTGTAAGAAAATAGACTCTTCAAGCTTTAATGACATAATTCACTCAGCTGCTAATTCAACTCCTACAAATTATGGCGATTTTCCAAAATCACCTTACTGCTGCTGTCCCCAAACAGATTATTACCAAATCAAATACTAACATTAGCATTTCACCTTAATAGCTAGCTTACCAAGCCTTAATTTAACATATAATTCACACATATCACATTCAGCTATATATACATTTATCATATTTCCATTTCAGCATATATAACTAACATTTATTCCGAAATTTTAATATCTAATTGCTTATAAACTTTCTTCGGATGTCGTCGACTAATTGATCGGCTACTCAACTACTTTCGATTTTCCCCGATCTAAATCCAATTTCTTGGTTTCTTGATCTTAACATATTCAAATAAATCTCATTTTAAAATATTTTCATTCAATTTAGTCTAATAACGCATAAATGGGTAAATTACATTTTTACCCCTAATATTTCGCACTTTCACAATTTAGTCTTTATTCCACAAAACACAAAATACACAAAATTTGGTCACACTCCTTAAGGGCCGAATCTTCCTAGTACCCATATAAGTCCATACATTTCATTTATTTCACCTTTGAGTCCTTCAAAAATTTATTTTTGTAATTTAGCCCTAACTACTCAAAATCACCAAAAACTTCAACACAAAACATATTAATCTTTAACATATCTTTCATTTTTCATCAACAACTATCAAAAAGCTCAAGCACTCATCAATGGCAAAACACAAAATCATCATCAATTCACAAAATTGAACCATGGGTTTTAAAGAACACAAAGCAATGATATCAAAAATGTGAAAATTATCAAAAACCAAACAAAAGACTAACCTTAATCTAACTCCCAATGGCTGAACCTTAGCCAAGCTTTTCTCTTTTTCTTCTTTCTCCAGTTTCGACAATGGAGAAGATGATATGATAGTGGCTTCCTTTCTCTTTTTTTTTTATTCTTTCTTTAATTCATTATGTCTCCAATAACCCAATTTCCTATTATAATATCTAATTCAACAAATAAATTGCCCATCATCAATCCATCTTGGCCGGCCACTATAAGGGAATTGGGCAAATTTGACATGCAAGTCCACCTTTGTGTTGACATGCACTAATAAGCCCTTTAAAATTAGCCTATCATATTTCACCATGTCTCATGTTGATCCCTATTTAATAATTCCTCATACAATTGGCAAAATTAGGGAATGAAATTTCCACATATGCATGTACACACATAATAAGCATAGAATATAACAATTAATTATTTTCATAACTCGGTTTTGTGGTCCCGAAACCACTTCCCGACTAGGGTCAATTTAGGGCTGTCACAACTCTCCCCCACTTAAGAAATTTTCGTCCCCGAAAATCTTACCGATAAATAGGTTTGGGTATTGTTCTTTCATCGAGCTCTCGGTTTCCCAAGTAGCTTCCCCGATCCCGTGTTTGAGCCATAACACCTTAACTAACAGAACCCTTCTGTTTCGCAACTCTTTCACTTCACGAGCTAGGATACGAATCGGTTCTTCTTCATAACTCAAGTCAGATTGAATTTCAACTTCCGAGGGATTAATCACATGTGACGGATCGGATCTATAACGTCGAAGCATCGAAACATGAAAAACGTTGTGAATCCTTTCAAGTTCAGGGGGTAAAATCAATCTATACGCCACTGGACCAATTCTTTCGGATATTACATACGGCCCAATGAACCTCGGACTCAATTTGCCCTTACGGCCAAATCTGAGTACCTTTTTCCAAGGCGAAACTTTAAGAAACACTTTATCTCCAACCTGATATTCAATGTCTTTTCTTTTCAAATCCGCATATGACTTTTGACGATCTGTGGCTACCTTTAGACTTTCACTTGTTGACATATTAAACATCTCGAAACAAAATCGGAGATGTCTCGTTTCATACCATGCCACCAAAATCGACGTTTCAAATCGTTGTACATTTTCGTACTCCCCGGGTGAATTGACATTCGGCTACAATGGGGCTTCGTTCAGAATCATCGAAATGAGTTCCGAATTCCTTGGAACACACAAACGACTTCTGAACCTCAAACAATCATCATCATCGATTTGAAACTCTGATTCCTTGTTCGGAACACACTCAGCCCGTTTTGCAACCAATTCATCATCGACTTTCTGAGCTTCACGAATTTGATGAATCAATAATGGTTTGGCTTTTAATTCAGCTACTAACACATTGTCGGGTAGAACAGACAAGTGTACATTCATCGCTCGCAAAGAAAATAGTGATTTCCGGCTTAAGGCGTCCGCAACCACATTAGCCTTTCTCGGGTGATAATTAATGACCAGCTCATAATCTTTCAACAACTCAAGCCAACGCCTTTGTCGCAGATTCAAGTCTCGCTGGGTCATCAAATATTTGAGACTTTTGTGATCCGAAAATACATGGCACTTCTCACCAAACAAATAATGTCGCCATATTTTCAAAGCAAATACGATGGCAGCTAGTTCGAGATCATGGGTTGGATAATTGCTCTCGTGTGGCTTCAATTGTCTTGACGCATAGGCCACAACTCGACCTTCTTGCATCAATACGCAACCCAACCCAAGTAGGGATGCGTCACTATAAATGACAAACTCTTTGCCTGATTCGGGTTGCACTAAAATTGGAGCTTCAGTCAAATGAGTTTTCAGTTGATCGAAACTTTTCTGACATTTCTCCGTCCATTCGAACTTAACATCCTTTTGAAGTAGCTTCGTCATTTGTGTGGCTATCATCGAGAAACCTTTGACAAATCGTCGGTAATAACCGGCGAGTCCCAAAAAGCTCCGAACCTCAGTAATATTTCTCGGAGGTTTCCAGTTAAGTATGGCTGAGATTTTGTTCGGGTCAACTCGAATACCCGATGCGGATATCACATGACCCAAGAAGCTAACCTCTCTTAACCAGAACTCACACTTACTGAACTTAACATATAACTGCTTATCCCACAAAATTTGTAACACTAGCCTCAGATGCTCGGCATGTTCGGTCTCATCTCTTGAATAGACCAGGATGTCATCAATGAACACAACTACGAACCGATCCAAATATGGTCTGAAGATCCGATTCATCAAATCCATAAATACCGCAGGGGCATTAGTGAGCCCAAACGGCATCACTAAGAATTCGTAGTGACCATATCTCGTTCTGAAGGCAGTTTTGGGTATGTCCAAATCTCGAATTCGCAACTGATAATAGCCCGATCTAAAATCTATTTTTGAGGACACTGAGGCTCCCTTCAGTTGGTCGAACAAATCGTCGATGCACGGCAACGGATATTTGTTCTTTATCGTCACTTTATTCAGTTGACGATAGTCAATGCACAACCTCATGGTTCCGTCCTTCTTTTTCACGAACAATACTGGTGCACCCCAAGGTGAGAAACTTGGTCGAGCAAAACCTCTATCCGTCAATTCTTGCAACTGAGCCTTCAACTCTTTTTACTCGGTTGGTGCCATACGATACGGAGCTATCAAAATCGGCGTAGTTCCAGGTACAAGCTCAATACCAAACTCTACCTCCCGAACAGGTGGTAAACCCGGTAATTCTTCAGGAAAAACATCCGGGTATTCACAAACCACCGGCACAGATTCGGGTTTCTTTTCTAATTCTTTGTCATCAAGTACATACGCAAGGTATGCTTCGCAACCTTTTCTTACATATTTCTGTGCCAACATTGAGGATATTACAGCTGGCAACCCATCCAAGTCCGCCGGAAAACAGGAACCTCGGATTACTAGGGGACATTTCTTACACACTTTGTCGACAAGCACGTAACGACTCAAGGGATTTGACACCCGAATTACGAACTCAGTAGACTCAATAGGTAAAGTCTTACTGGATGCTAAAGTTTCACGTATGTAAGAATGAGTAGAACCGGGGTCAATCAAAGCAATGACATTAGTATCAAAGAGAGTAAAAGTACCGGTAATAACATCAGGCGAAGAAGCATCCTCGCGGGCACGTATAGCATAAGCTCCAGCAGGCGTACGAGCCTCGGATCTGGTCGTAGCATCTCTAGATCCTCTCTAACCACCACTAGCATTGCCCGTATTTCTAGATGGTCTACCTCGAGCAGTGGTAGCACCCGGTTTCTCACTCTGATTTACATTCTGTTCAGACATCCTCGGGCAATCTTTAATGAAGTGGTCAACTGATCCACACTTGTAACAGGAGCGGTCATGGAATCTACAACTCCCCGAATGCCATTTACCACAATATCGACATTCTGTTCTGTCTCGACGTTCATTCCCAACACTGGCGATCGAAGTGCCTTGGGTACCCACAGGGGGTCGATCACGATCTCGTCTAAAAAGGCCCGAAGTGCCTCTAGACCGACCCACATCATCTCGAAATTTCTTCGATGCCTGTTGAAGAGACCTTCCCGAGGATCTTTTACGAAACTCTCCAGTTCTCACATCAACTTTTTGTTTTTCTATTCTAAACTCTTCGGCTTTGCAAGCTCGCTCGACATCGTCGCTACCCGTAGCCTTAAATTCAGTAGCCCCATGTTTTCGGATTTTGTCAACTGGGGGCTTATTTGACCTTATTTGGTCAGTTACCGGAGGTATTGTAGGTGCGGGGGTTGTATTAGTCGGGAATGGAGGTTGTGGAACAGCCGTATTAGTTCGAATGTATTGGTTAAACCAATCATTCATCACGCTATAGAAAGCTTGTCTAGCTTCATCATTCGGGTTACTAGCATTCGGTTGAGAGTCCGCCGGCGCTGTCCCTTGTGCGGGAGCAGGCGCTACACTCTCAAGATCATCAGCTACCACTCGGTCGGGATCGGGATCCATTACTATAATTAAACACATTTGCAAATGTCAGAAATCACCACACTATCAGATAATCACATAAAACGGCATGTATAGCTAGACCCAACGCATTACGGTAGTCCTAGAATCGACTAAACCGTAGCTCTGATACCAATCAAATGTAACACCCCGAACCTGAGACCGACACCGGAGTCGAACACGAGGTGTTAATAGACTTTAAACCCCTTATAAAAATATTTCCCTGACGCTGCCCAATCTGCATACTATTCGCTTTAAAAATCATATCTTGAGTTTCACAACTCGAAAATCAGTTTCGTGATTTTTCCCTGAAACTAGACTCATATGCCCATCTACATATTTTTTTCTAGAATTTTTGGTCAGGCCAATTAGTACAGTTTATTAGTCAAAGTCCCACATGTTACAGGGATCGACTACACTGACCTTTGCACATTACGACTTGGATATCTCCCTGCACAGAGCTTCAATACTGATGCCGTTTGTCTCTATGGAAACTAGACTCAGAGAGGAATCTATACATATATTGTATGACTCCTAATTATCTCTGGTTAATTTATAATGAATTTCCAAAGTCGGAACAGGGAATCCAGAAACTGTTCTGGCCCTGTCTCACGAGAACCTAAATATCGCTTAACATACTGTCCATATGATCATTTCGTTACTTTCCTATGAAAATAGATTCATCAGGGTTCGTTTAAATAATTTATTCACTATTTAATTCCATTCCTACTATTTTTAGTGATTTCCCAAATCTACATCACTGCTGCTGTCAGCATCTGCCTTTAAGGTAGACTTTACCTATTTCATAGTTTCCATAATTCGACTAGCCCTTTTAACATGAGTAGCACAAATGATGATGGTGATTAACCATTCCCATGGCCAATCCTTGTCAAGCATATTCACACTAAATGATTATAACATTATACTCAAACATATATAAGCCATTTTCGCATGGCTAACCAAAATTATACAAGTCCAAAGGGTCCATGACCCACAACAAACGGGTAGTCCTATACATGCCATATCCAGAGTTCAACTAAAAGAGTACCAAAAGAGCTTTGATAGTGTGGATGACTTCGACTTCGATGATCCCGAATCCGATAGCTAACGAACAATATCTATAAAACAGAGAGCCAAAGCAACGGGGTAAGCATTTTAAAGCTTAGTAAGTTTCAAGTAATGAAATCGGCTTTGACTAAAGTATTGCATTCACATAGCTAAATAAATCACTTTATTAATTCACATTCTCATAAGCATACTTACTTCACACTTCATCAACATATACACACACAAGGTATCAACCTATCAAAAAGCCGAAAATTCGTTAGTCGATTTAACGAATATTAATTAAAGCGAATCGACTTTTTTTTTCGAAGCACATGCAAACATACCTTATCGTTTGGGTTTATCGAGCGTATTAATTGAATTTATTGCAGCACAAAACGCTCACATGCAAACCCAAGTTTCTTCGGAATTTAGCCGGATATAACCACAAGCTCAATTGCCTTCGGGTCTTAACCCGGGTATAGCAACTCGCACGAATGCCTTCGGGTCTTAGCCCGGATATATCAACTTGCACAATTGCCTTCGGGTCTTAGCCCGGATATATCAATTCGCACAAACGCCGTCTGGTCTTAGCCCGGATATATCAGTTCGCACAAATGCCTTCAGGTCTTAGCCCGGATATATCAATTCGCACTAATGCCTTCGGGTCTTAGCCCGGATATATCAATTCGCACAAATGCCTTCAGGTCTTAGCCCGGATATATCAATTCGCACAAATGCCTTCGGGTCTTATCCCGGATATATCAATTCGCACAAATGCCTTCGGGTCTTAGCCCGGATATATCAATTCGCACAAATGCCTTCGGGTCTTAGCCCGGATATCATTCAAATGCTCATGCACACATATATCAACAATCATGACACATCCATATTTCACTTTCGTTACTAAGGCTCAAACACAAAGCATTTATTAAACCTTTCCAATTTCGGCTCAATAGCCACACACAAAGAGCATGATTTCAATTGGCTTTATAACATAGTCTCTATGCACATCCGACTATCCATCATAGTATGACTAATCATTTCAATATAATTCAAGTAGGGTCATTACTCGAAGACTTACCTCAGATGTTGTCGAACGACTTCAATGGCTATTCAATTACTTTTTCCTTCCCTTTATCGGATCTAGTTCCCCTTTGCTCTTGAGCTTAAGTTCAACAAAATTTAAAATAGTCATTAATCGACTATTCAAGTATTACTTTCAGAATAATATATATATTGATCCGACTTTCACACACATAGATTATAGTAAGCTTTATAATAATCAATAAATAATTCATTGGCAAATTTTCATTAATGTTTACAACAAAATCACATATTCACTACGAGCTGTTTTCCTGAGCAGCAGTTACTAAATTATTTATAACTGGAGCTACTAAACTCCAAATCACTTTCCGTTAATTTTCCCTGAATATAGACTCGTATATCTTCCACCCATAAAATTTTCAGAATTTTAGGCTTGGCCAATCAATACCAGATTTTTCTTAAAGTTTCCCCTGTTTCACTGTTTGACTATTCTGACCACTCTTCACTACGAATCAAATTTCTCATTTTACAGAATTCAAAATGTGTTGTATTTGATCTCATTTGAAACTAGACTCATTAAGGAGTCTAAGAATATAAATTTTATCTTATAATCATTTTTGTACAATTTATAATGATTTTCTAAAAACAGAACAGGGAATCTAGTAGTCATTTTGACTCAGCCCCACAATACTTCAAATATCTCAAGATCGGTAACTCTTTTGTTTTTATAGTTTCTTTTGTAAGAAAATAGACTCTTCAAGCTTTAATGACATAATTCACTCAGCTTCTAATTCAACTCCTACAAATTATGGAGATTTTCCAAAATCACCTTACTGCTGCTGTCCCCAAACAGATTATTACCAAATCAAATACTAACATTAGCATTTCACCTTAATAGCTAGCTTACCAAGCCTTAATTTAACATATAATTCACACATATCACATTCAGCTATATATACATTTATCATATTTCCATTTCAGCATATATAACTAACATTTATTCCGAAATTTTAATATCTAATTGCTTATAAACTTTCTTTGGATGTCGTCGACTAATTGATCGGCTACTCAACTACTTTCGATTTTCCCCGATCTAAATCCAATTTCTTGGTTTCTTGATCTTAACATATTCAAATAAATCTCATTTTAACATATTTTCATTCAATTTAGTCTAATAACGCATAAATGGGTAAATTACATTTTTACCCCTAATATTTCGCACTTTCACAATTTAGTCTTTATTCCACAAAACACAAAATACACAAAATTTGGTCACACTCCTTAAGGGCCGAATCTTCCTAGTACCCATATAAGTCCATACATTTCATTTATTTCACCTTTGAGTCCTTCAAAAATTTATTTTTGTAATTTAGCCCTAACTACTCAAAATCACCAAAAACTTCAACACAAAACATATTAATCTTTAACATATCTTTCATTTTTCATCAACAACTATCAAAAAGCTCAAGCACTCATCAATGGCAAAACACAAAATCATCATCAATTCACAAAATTGAACCATGGGTTTTAAAGAACACAAAGCAATGATATCAAAAATGTGAAAATTATCAAAAACCAAACAAAAGACTAACCTTAATCTAACTCCCAATGGCCGAACCTTAGCCAAGCTTTTCTCTTTTTCTTCTTTCTCCAGTTTCGACAATGGAGAAGATGATATGATAGTGGCTTCCTTTCTCTTTTTTTTTTATTCTTTCTTTAATTCATTATGTCTCCAATAACCCAATTTCCTATTATAATATCTAATTCAACAAATAAATTGCCCATCATCAATCCATCTTGGCCGGCCACTATAAGGGAATTGGGCAAATTTGACATGCAAGTCCACCTTTGTGTTGACATGCACTAATGAGCCCTTTAAAATTAGCCTATCATATTTCACCATGTCTCATGTTGATCCCTATTTAATAATTCCTCATACAATTGGCAAAATTAGGGAATGAAATTTCCACATATGCATGTACACACATAATAAGCATAGAATATAACAATTAATTATTTTCATAACTCGGTTTTGTGGTCCCGAAACCACTTCCCGACTAGGGTCAATTTAGGGCTGTCACAATATGGGCATGTGCCTTGGCCGTGTGGCCCTTGAGGATTGCTGACGTCAGAAACAGAATGTCCAAGTTTTTGCACACGGGCGTGTTCTAGGCCGTGTGAAAACCCCTGTAGGTGTGCATGTAGAATTAATACCACACGGGTATAGGACCCGGGCGTGTCCCTGTATTGCTCAAGCCATGTGAGCCACCCCAGCCAATAGCACGACCAAGTTGAATTGTTACACGGGAATGTTGCCCCTCCTACACGAGCATGTGCCCTGTGTTAAGAGTTATTTTCAAAGTTCTTTAAAGGACTCAGATTGTTCCGAATGGGTTCCAATGGATGTTTTGGGCTTAATAGGCTCTTATTAAGGAGTTTAGAAATAAAATTGAAAAGTTTTAGTTTGACCATGTTTTGGTGTTTTGAAAAATGTCTATATGCATAAGTTTAATTTAGGTAATGCCTCATATTTCGACCCGACGTGGGGTACGGGTGTGGGGTGTTACATTTCCAATATCTATAATAGAGAATAAGTTTTCATCAGATATTCACTATCAAGTTTCAATATTTATCTATATATATAACTTACTTATACTTTTGTGTCACCACTAACTAGTTTAAAATCATTTTCTTATTAGTAATGTGTAACAGCCCGATTTAGGGTGTAACACCCCGAACCCGAGACCGTCACTGGAGTCGAATACGAGGTGTTGACAGACTTTTAAAAATTTTTCCAGACACTGCCCAGTCTGAGTACTAGTCGCTTCAAAAATCATATCTTGAGTTTCACAACTCGAAAATAAGTTTTGTGATTTTTCCCTGAAACTAGACTCATGTCCCCACCTATATATTTTTTTCTAGAATTTTTGGTCGGGCCAATTAGTACAGTTTATTAGTCAAAGTCTCTCATGTTACAGGGGTCGACTACACTGACCTTTTCCCATTACGACTGGGATATCTCTCTGCACAGAGCTTCAATACTAATGCCGTTTGTTTCTATGGAAACTAGACTCAGAGAGGAATCCATACATATATGGTATGACCCCTAATTATCTCTGGTAAATTTATAGTGAATTTCCAAAGGCGGAACAGTGAATCCAGAAACTGTTCTGGCCCTGTTCCACAAGAACCCGAATATCTCTTTCTGTACTGTTCCTATAATTGTTTCGTTACTTCCATATGAAAGTAGATTCATCAAGGTTCGATTACATAATTTATTCACTATTTAATTCCACTCCTACGAATTTATGTGATTTTTCAATTCTACACCACTGTTGCTGTCAAAATCTGTTTTCAAGATAAACTTTACCTATTTTGTGGTTACCATGGACCAACTAGGGTTTTGCCATACATAGGTCCACATGTGATCATATTTAGCCATTCCAATGGCTGATCATTAGCCCAACACTTCCATTTCAATCCATAGTCACATCGTGAAACCATATATACATACATAAACACAAATGGTCTAATGCCATACTCCACTTCCACGAGCCATTTTCGCATGGCTTTACACACATACATCACAAAGAACTTAAACAACAGGGGGTAGTCCTATACATGCCATATCCAGAGTTCAACTAAAAGAGTACCAAAAGAGCTTGATAGTGTAGATGACTTCGACTTCGCTGATCCCGAATCCGATAGCTAACGAACAAAATCTATAAAACAGAGAGCCAAAGCAACCGGGTAAGCATTTTAAGCTTAGTAAGTCTCAAGTAAAGAAATCGGCTTTGACTACAGTATTACATTCACATAGCTAACTAAGTCACTTTATTAACACACATTCTCATAATCATACTTACTTCACACTTCATCAACATAGATACACAAGGTATCAACCTTTCTAAAAGCCGAAAATTCGTTAGCCGATCGCACGAATACTATTTAAAACGAACCGACTTTTCCAATGCACATGCAAACATACCTTATCATTCGGGTTGGTCAAGCATAATTATTAAATTAGTTACAGCACAAAACGCTCACATTCAAACCCAAGTTTCTTCGGTATTTAACCGAATACAGCCGCAAACACATTTGCCTTCGGGTCTTAACCCGGACATATCAACTCGCATAATTGCCTTCGGGTCTTAGCCCGGATATATCATCTCGCATAATTGCCTTCGGGTCACAGCCCGGATATATCAACTCGCATAGTTGCCTTCGGGTCTTAGCCCGGATATATCAACTCGCATAATTGCCTTCGGGTTTTAGCCCGGATATATCAACTCGCATAATTGCCTTCGGGTCTTAGCCCGGATATATCAACTCGCATAATTGCCTTCGGGTCTTAGCCCGGATATAATCCAATGCTCATGCACACATATATAAATAATCATAACACATCCATATCATTTCTTCGTTACTAAGGCTCAAACACAAAACATTTATTAAACCTTTCAATTTTCGGCTCAGTAGCCACACACAAAGAGCATGATTTCAATTGGCTTTATAAGATAGTCTCTAAGCACATTCGACTATCCGTCATAGTATGACTATTCATTTCAATATAATTCAAGTAGGGTCATTACTCGAAGACTTACCTCAAATGTCGTCGAACGACTTCAACGGCTATTCAATTACTTTTTCCTTCCCTTTATCGGATCTAGTTCCCCTTTGCTCTTGAGCTTAAGTTCAACAAAATTTAAAATAGTCATTAATCGACTATTCAAGTATTACTTTCAGAATAATATATATATATTGATCCGACTTTCACACACATAGATTATAGTAAGCTTTATAATAATCAATAAATAATTCATCGGCAAACTTTCATTAATGTTTACAACAAAATCACATATTCACTACGAGCTGTTTTCCTGAGCAGTAGTTACTAAATTACTTATAACTGGAGCTACTAAACTCCAAATCACTTGCCGTTAATTTTTCCTGAATATAGACTCGTATATCTTCCATCCATAAAATTTTCAGAATTTTAGGCTTGGCCAATCAATACCAGATTTTTCTTAAAGTTTCCCCTATTTCACTGTTTGACTATTCTGACCACTCTTCACTACGAATCCAATTTCTCACTTTACAGAATTCCAAATGTATTGTATTTAATCTCATTTGAAACTAGACTCATTAAGGAGTCTAAGCATTTAAATTTTATCTTATAATCATTTTTGTACAATTTATAATGATTTTCTAAAAACAGAACAGGGAATCCAGCAGTCATTTTGACTCAGCCCCACAATACTTCAAATATCTCAAGATCGGTAACTCTTTTGTTTTTATAGTTTCTTTTGTAAGAAAATAGACTCTTCAAGCTTTAATTACATAATTCACTCAGCTTCTAACTCAACTCCCACAATTTATAGTGATTTTTCCAAAATCACTTTACTGCTGCTGTCCTAAAGAGATTATTGGCAATTCACTCTTTCACACATTCTTTGTATACATATTATTTAATTATTTATCACCCTAGATATTATTAGCTAAATAGATCAATTGTACATATATACCGCCAAGACCGTACGTAATAATCTTACTTATACATAACACTACTCAAATTCTTCGAAAGCATACTAACAAAAATATCATGTACTATGCCGAACCTTTAGGAAATCAAGCACCTAATTTATCCATTTCAAAACACCCAATCGGCATTTGCTCAAGACATTAAGCAAAGTCTAGGTTCGGCTATTACACATATGAGTATTAGAAATTATAGTTTTTAACAAGATCAACTTCTTTCATCAACAATTTCTTCATCAAAACTTAAAGATAAAAATCAAATTCCTTCCTTATCTACCATAACCGAATGTTCAATTCAACCATCCAAATTCAAAGTTTTGGCATGGGCTAAGTAAGTAGCATGATGAGTAACCTAAAACAAACTAGAATTTCAAAAAAATCTAACTTGATTTACTAACCTTCCTTAGGTTTCAAATGGCCGAATGTTTGCTCCCCTTTCTCTCCCTTTTGGTTCGGCTAAGAAGAACAAAGTTAAGACTTTGTTTTCTTCCCATTCTTTCTATTATTCATTATGTCTCCAATAACCCAATTTCCTATTATAATATCTAATTCAACAAATAAATTGCCCATCATCAATCCATCTTGGCCGGCCACTATAAGGGAATTGGGCAAATTTGACATGCAAGTCCACCTTTGTGTTGACATGCACTAATAAGCCCTTTAAAATTAGCCTATCATATTTCACCATGTCTCATGTTGATCCCTATTTAATAATTCCTCATACAATTGGCAAAATTAGGGAATGAAATTTCCACATATGCATGTACACACATAATAAGCATAGAATATAACAATTAATTATTTTCATAACTCGGTTTTGTGGTCCCGAAACCACTTCCCGACTAGGGTCAATTTAGGGCTGTCACATAGGGCCTAGTCAGAACAGTGGTCTCGAGACCACAAATCTGAAGTTGGAAAATTATTTCATTATAATTATGAGATTATAGCATGATTATATTAGTGTTTGAAAATTTTGACGAGTTAGTCTTAACAATTGTGAGCCTAATTACGAAAAATAACTAAATCGCATAAAGTGCAAAAGTCATAATTTGATAGCTAAAGGTGTTATTTTATTAAAGAACCAAAAATTTGGGGTCTTTAGTGGATAAATAGGCCCTTAATTGATGGCATATCTGGCCATGAGACATAGAGGAGACAAATTTTAAAAGTAGGTAGAAATTTGGTAGCTATTTTGACCAAAAAGAAACAAAATAGAAAATGGTTGTCAATTTCTTTTCTTCTCATCTCTTTCCACCAAAATTTTCAGCCATGAAAGGGGGTTTGAAAGCTTAAATTTTTCAGCAACTTATTCCTCTCACAAGTAATTGATTTTAATGAGTTTTCTTTAAGATTTTCACATTTTTAAGACCCTTGAAGCATGTGCTTTCAAATGAGGGTGATAACTTGCAAAATGGTCAAGAGTTTAGGATTTTGCCATGGATGTAATTATGATAGATGCTGAGTTTTTATGGACGAATATGAGTCCTAGTTGTGTTATAAGCAACTTTTGAAAAAGGTGTTAGCTTGAAAACACCTAAAGGAACCATTTTGCATAAGTTGCAAAATAGGTAATAAGTGTATGAAATAGTGAGAATTTGGGGTTGCTATAAGAGTAAAAAGAGTTTAGCTAGGCTTGAAATACAAAAAAAAAAATTTGATAAAAATCGATTTTCGATTATAGGGGTAAAATGGCCATTTTGCCAAGGCCTAGGGGCAAAATGGTCATTTTACCAAAGATGTGAAATTATGAATGCCTAATTGTAATTAATGACTAAATGAGTAGATTTTTGCTATTATAGATCAAGATTTACCAAAACTGAGCCTAGACCGAGGCAAAGGCAAGTAATCCGATTAAGCCGTCTAATCAAGTACTTTTTGTAAACCGAGGTAAGTTGTATGTAAATAATACAACTATATTGTTAAATGCATGTGTTTGATTGTTATTGATTTTGATATAGCATAAATTTCTAGATTTTGAACTGAGCATGCATATTTATGATTGAGAAAGTAGAAAGATCCAGTGAGAAACCCAGGAAACAAATCGGCTGTTCATGCCATAACATTAGGTTTTATGAGAGCCAGTGTAAGACCATGTCTGGGACATGGCATCGGCATTGAAACGAGGGCTAGTGTAAGACGTGTCTAGGACATGCATCAGCCATATTACGACAGCCAATGTAAGACCATGTCTGGGACATCGCATCGGCGTAGAGATGAGTGCCAATGTAAGACGTGTCTGGGACATGCATCGGCCTCAATGAAGGTAGCCAGTGTAAGACGTGACTAGGACATGCATCGGCTAAACTTCGTGCTAGTGTAAGTCCGTACCAGTGGTTTGTGAGTTTATAGATGTTTTTCGGGAAGAGTTGCCCAGATTGCCTCCAGAAAGAGAAGTTGAGTTTGGTATCGAGTTAGCTTCTGGCATAACGCCAATCTCGATTGCACCATATAGAATGGCCCCCACTGAGTTGAAAGAGTTGAAAGTGCAGCTGCAAGATTTAACAGATAAGGGTTTTGCTAGACCGAGTTATTCACCATGGGGTGCTCCGATACTTTTTTTTAAAAAGAAAGACGGATCGATGAGGTTATGTATTGCCTATAGGCGGCATAACAAAGTAACAGTGAAGAACAAGTATCCCTTGCCAAGGACTGATGATCTCATCGATCAACTGAGAGGAGCCACTGTATTTTCTAAAATAGATTTGAGGTCAGGTTACTACCAGTTAAGAGTCAAGGAACAAGATGTAATGAAGACTACTTTTTGGACAAGATATGGGCATTACGAGTTTTTTGTTATGCCTTTTGGATTGACAAATGCCCCAGCGGTATTTATGGACTTGATGAACCGCATCTTCTGACCGTATTTGGATAGGTTCATCATCATTTTTATTGATGACATCTTGGTTTATTCGCGTAACAAGAGTGAGCACGCGGAGCATTTGAGAACTTTGTTGCAGACCTTGAGGGATAAGCAACTCTATGCCAAGTTTAGTAAGAGCGAGTTTTGGCTCAGCGAAGTCAGATTTCTAGGGCACATTGTGTAGGGTGATGGAATTAGAGTTGAGCCAAATAAAGTCTCAGCTATTGTAGAATGGAAACTGCCGAGGAATGTAACAGAGGTTCGCAGTTTTCTGGGGCTAGCGGGATACTATAGACGATTTGTAAACAGATTCTCTATGCTAGCTACACCGATAACAAGGCTTTTATAGAAAGATGTCAAATTTCAATGGATAGTAGAATGCCAATAGAGTTTTGAGAAATTAAAGGCTTTGTTGACCGAAGCCCCAATTTTAGTGCAACCAGATTCGGGCAAAGAATTTGTAGTTTTTAGTGACGCCTCCCTAAATAGTTTGGGGTGTGTGCTCATGCAAGAAGGCAAGGTTATAGCCTATGCCTTGAGGCAGTTAAAACCTCACGAGAGAAATTATCCGACCCATGATTTAGAGCTGCCAGCTGTGGTGCTCGCACTGAAGATTTGGCAACACCATTAGTATGGTGAGAGATGTCGACTATTTACCGATCACAAGAGTCTAAAGTATCTGATGACTCAGAAAGAGTTGAATTTGAGGCAACGACGATGGTTAGAGCTAATAAAAGATTATGAGTTTATTATCGACTATCATCCGGGAAAGGCGAACGTAGTCACCGACACTTTGAGTAGGAAGTCATTGTTTGCCTTGAATCCTTGAATGCTCAGTTGACTATATGGATCAGTCCTAGCGGAGTTGAGGGCTAGACTGACTTTTCTTCATGAAATCCATGAAGCTCAGAAAGATGACGAGAAACTGCAAGCCAAGAGAACTCAATGTGAATTAGAGATTGAGTCAGATTTTCGTATTAGTACTGATGGTTGTATAATGTTCAAAGATAGAGTTTGTGTACCCAAAGATAGTGAGCTCATTCAAAAGATTTTGCGAGAGGCACACAGTGGTTGTTCATCCGTCCACCCAGGTAGCGTGAAAATGTATAATGAATTGAAGAAAATGTATTGATGGTCGAGAATGAAAAGAGACATTTCAGAGTTTGTCTCTAAGTGTTTAGTATGTCAGCAAGTAAAGGCTGAACACCAAGTGCCTTCTAGGTTACTCCAGCCTATTGTTGTTCCTGAATGGAAGTGGGATCGGATCACCATGGATTTTGCAATGGGTTTTCCACTAACCCTGAAAAAGAAAGATACAGTATGGGTTATTGTCGATAAACTCACTAAGTCAGCACCCTTCATACCAGTGCGTGCTGACTACTCCCTTGAAAAGTTGGCTGACTTGTATGTTTCTGAGATTGTGAGGCTTCATGGTGTACCGTTCTCAATTGTATCCGATCGAGACCCGAGGTTCCCCTCGAGGTTTTGGAAAGAGTTGCAAAAGGCTCTAGGAACCAAGTTGAGTTTCAGTACGGTATTTCATCTGCAAACTGACGGACAGTCCAAAAGAGTAATACAGATTTTAGAAGACATGTTGAGGTGCTGTGTTCTTGAATTTCAAGGAAGTTGGGAAATATACTTACCATTGGTTGAATTCGCCTACAATAACAACTATCAGTTGAGTCTAAAAATGGCACCTTATGAGGCTTTGTACTGGTGAAAGTGCCGAATGCCCTTATTCTGGACTGAGTTGAGAAAGAGTCAGATTGACGGGGTTGATTTGATCAAAAAGGCTGAGGAAAAAGTTAAGGTGATTCGCAATTGTTTGAAAGCCGCCTCGGATAAACAAAAATCTTAAACGGATTTGAAACGAAAGGAGATTAAGTTTGAGGTTGGTGATAAGGTATTTTTGAAAGTTTCCCCGTGTAGGAAAGTCCTCAGATTTGGTAGAAAAGGTAAGCCGAGTCCTCGTTTCATAGGACCTTATAAGGTTACCGAGAGAGTAGGGCCTGTTGCCTCCCGTTTGGATTTGCCGCCAGAGTTAGAAAAGATTCACGACATGTTTCACGTGTCCAAGTTACACCGATATAGATCTAACCTTTCGCATGTAATTGCGCCAATTGAAGTTGAGATTCTTCCAGATATGACTTATGGTGAGGAGCTGGTCAAGATCTTAGCTCGACAAGTCAAACAGTTAAGAAATAAGAGTATACCACCTGTGAAGGTTTTTTGGCATAGACATGGAGTCGAGGAAGCCACATGGGAACCCGAAGAGTCTCTGAGAGAGCAGTATCTGAACTTATTCATCGGTAAGATTTTCGAGGACGAAAATCCCTAAAGGGGGAGAAATGTAACAGCTCGATTCAGGGCCCAGTCGAAACAGTGGTCTCGAGACCATAAATCCAAAGTTGGGAAAATTATTTTATTATAATTATGAGATTATAACATGATTATATTAGTGTTCAAAAAATTTGACGAGTTAATCTTAATGATTGTGAGCCCAATTGCGAAAAAGGACCAAATCGCATAAAGTGCAAAAGTCATAATTTGATAGCTAAAGGTGTTATTTTATAAAGAACCAAAAATTGGGGGTCTTTAGTGGGCAAATAGGTCTTAATTGATAGCATAGCCGGCCATGAGACATAGAGGAGACAAATTTTAAAAGTAGGTAGAAATTTTGTAGCTATTTTGACCAAAAAGAAACAAAATAGAAAAAGGTTGTCAATTTATTTTATTTTCATCTCTTTCCACCAAAATTTTCAGCCATGAAAGGGGGTTTGAAAGCTTAAATTTTGCAGCAACTTATTCCTCTCACAAGTAAGTGATTTTAATGAGTTTTCTTTCAGATTTTCACATTTTTGAGACCCTTGAAACATGTGCTTTCAAATGAGGGTGATATCTTGCAAAATGGTCAAGAGTTTAGGATTTTTCCATGCATGTAATTATGATATATGCTGAGTTTTTATGGACGAATATGAGTCCTAGTTGTGTTATAAGCAACTTTTGAAAAAGGTGTTAGCTTGAAAACACCTAAATGAACCATTTTGCATAAGTTGCAAAATAGGTAATAAGTGTATGAAATAGTGAGAATTTGGGGTTTCTATAAGTGTAAAAAGAATTTAGCTAGGCTTGAAATACAAAAAAAATTTGATAAAAATTAATTTTCGAATATAGGGGTAAAATGGCCTTTTTTTCAAGGCCTAGGGGCAAAATAGTTATTTTACCAAAAATGTGAAATTATGAATGCCTAATTGTAATTAATGACTAAATGAGTACATTTTTTTATTATAGATCAAGATTTACCAAAACCGAGCCTAGACCGGGGCAAAGCCAAGCAATCCGATTAAGTCGTCTAGTTAAGTACTTTTTGTAAACCGAGGTAAGTTGTATGTAAATAATACAACTATATTGTTAAATGCATGTATTCGATTGTTACCAATTTTGATATAGTATAAATTTCTAGATTTTGAATTGAGTATGCATATTTATGATTGAAAAAGTAGAAAGATCCAGTGAGAACACCAGGAAACAAACCGGATGCTCATGCCATAACATTGGGTTTTGTGAGAGCTAGTGTAAGACCATATCTAGGATATGGCATCGACATTGAGACGAGTGCTAGTGTAAGACATGTCTAGGACATGCATCAGCCACATTACGATAGCTAGTGTAAGACCATGTCTGGGACATGGAATCGGCGTAGAGATGAGTGCCAGTGTAAGACGTGGCTGGGGACATGCATTGGCCTCAATGATGGTAGCCAGTGTAAGACGTAACTGGGACATGCATCGGCTAAGCTTCGTGCTAGTGTAAGACATGTCTGGGACATGCATCAGCACTTATACACAAGAGCTAGTGTAAGACCATGTCTGGGATATGGCATCGGCCTCAATGAAGATAGCCAGTGTAAGACCATGTCTAGGACATGGCATCGGCAATTTTGCCCATGTTTGAGGCTTATAGAATATCTGGTAGTATTCCAAAAGGTTCAAGTTTAAGAGTTAAGAAAGAGATTTAATAAGGAAAGTATGATAATGTTTTGAGTGTTATAGGTACCTATTTTGGTATACATGTGTAATGATCTCAATCAAAAAATGTGACTTGAGTGGACGGTAATGAGTAAGTCAAGCTATGCTTACCTTTGAGCTATGAGCATGATGATAAATGGTGAAACTGTTGTTATATATTTATTTATATGCAACTTACTAAGCTTTCTGATTACTTTCTTTCCTTTCTCTTTTCTTTTAGTACTGCCAAATTTCTCAAGGAACCCTTGAAGTCAGAGATATCGATCACACTATCAGCCGTAATACTCGGTAGTGTTAGATTTATCTTTTTGATTATGGCATGTATAGGGCTAGACTAGGAAGTTGTATTATTGAGAAATTGTTTATGTATATTGGCTTAAGATAGAAGCCCTTCATTTTGTATTAAGCCTAGATAATGGCTATTATTTATTTTGGTAAATGTATATGATGTTCCTTCTATGGATGAATTGATGCCTTTTGGGATTGAATTAGTATATTGAAATGATCTTGGGTAGGTTGTTGTCCACACTGGCAAGACACACGAGCATGTGTCTAGGCCGTGTATGACACACGGCTCACCCCCATGGGTGTGTGTTATGGTCGTGCGTCCCCTGCACTTAAACTTTAAGTCAGTATTGTCCACGGGTTGGCCATACGGGCGTGTGCCATAGCCGTGCATATAAGTCAGTAATGTCCACGGGTAGGTCACACGGGCGTGCGTCATGGCCATACCCTAAAGTCAGTGTTGCACACGGGCTAAGGGCATGGGCGTGTCTTGAGTCACACAGGCATGTGGAACCCTATGGCATGAACTTTTCCAAGTTTTTCTTAAGTTCTCAGTTTAAACTTAAATCATCTTGAATGTATGTTTTGGGTCTCGTAAGTCCTATTAAGGGAAAGATTGAGTATGAAATGAAAATTTTTAAATTGATTAAAATTTTATGGCCCAATTTTACATGCGTATGCTTGAGTTAAGTCTGGTGACACCTCGAACCCTGTCCCGACGTTGGATACGGGAGAGGGGTGTTACATAATGATTTAGATCTTCACACTTATCAATACTTTTTTAAATTTGGTGTCACATCTCATCACGTCAATAAATCTTTTATGGTATATATTTCTAGATTCATTCTAGAGCTTAGAATAAAAAATCTTAGACTACGATACCACTAAATGGAATATCTCATACCCGACCCGAATGCTGGGTTCGAGCTTTGAGATGTCACATTCGTTGTCGGAGCAACTACAAACAATTACCATTCAATTTAACCTTTTTTTCATGATATTAAGAGCTTACAAAAGCTTTTTTACTAATCGAAACTGAAATAAAGTTTAATTTGTAAATTTTTAAAATTTTAGGATTGACGTGATAACTTCAGGAATTCTAGATCGTGACGTCACTCACATCTGGTTCTCGTCGCAATGTGAATGATCCGACATCATGACGTGAATTATGTTTTCAAATACATCAAACTCAAAATCAAACAGCTAGACACTTTCTTTATCACTTCATTAACTCACCTATGTACATGACATACTATATACCATGAAATTTATTTTACACTCATTTTTTCCCAAGTTTTGATAATGTGATGAGATGTGCCGAGATTGCCACTTCATAGGAAAACTTCAATTCCATATTTCACCTATGCATTGAAAAATAACGCAATAAGATTGTGAAATCTTAGTAAGTACCCATGAATTTAAATTTTACCATTCTTTAATTTAATTAATAGTAACAATATTCCTAATATAATTTCATGAACATATCATTTAAATCAAGAGATTATGCAACATATTTACCAAATTTACTAATACTTTAATTTACTAGATAATCAGTTCATGCTTTAACATAGATTGTTATTAGAATTCACTTACCACTTATCTTTCTTTAACACTTATGTCATTAATCACAAAACTCTCTTTCTCAAAATTCTTTAATCACTTACCAGTTATCTTTCTCATGAGTCGATAGCCCATAGTAGACTCATTTGAAAAAGTAAGATGCGGAAATAACATTGTAATGCACCAACAGGCAAAACCATTGAAATGCTCTAAAGAGCCACTATCACTTGCACCAAAGTGCACTTTCATTTGCACCGAAGTGCCACAATCATCTGCACACAGGATAATTTCCTAATTGCATGTAATCTATATCCAACATGTTCATAACTTGTCCACTTGGGCTTTATATTGACATTTTCACCACTATCACTTATCATTTAATGGTATATAAAACTTTACACATCTATAATTTAGTCCTTATTTTCATAAAAATCAATATTCATTAAATTAACATTTTAATATCACTTAGAATTAAATTCACTATCATAAGCACTTCACTAAAAGTCTCCATAAATACTTTAATATAGATATCAAATTTTCGTCACTTTGCTATCTAGTCTTATTTCAATAAACTTTACTTCACTTCATTTACTTTACATTTTTTTCGATTTATTTTCTACTAGCATATATTTTCATTAATCATCATCCTCCCACTTATTATTCACTTTATTTATACATACCATTACACTTGAGTATGTTATTTCAAAATCTTAATACACTTAGTCACTTTTGTGTATTTTTCAATTTGGTTCTTTTCAATATGAAATTCAAGTATCACTAGAAATTCACTTAAATATCACTTCAGAAGTAATTCACTAACACTTAAAACTTCATTTCAACTCTTTCTCATAATATTTTATTTCACACTTAAACTTTTTTGTAATGCCTAGAATTTTAAGTTTTGAATGTCTTGGGTTTTGTCATTAAATGTGTTCAATTTGGGTGGATAAGAGCTTGGTAGATTTTCTTAAGGTCCGGGGTTCTAGTCTCCTTCGGTGTAAGGGGTATTTTGTTTTGTTTTATTGAGGTTGTGGAGGAGTTTAAATTTAATTTGAACTCTTCCGTAGTTATCTGGTTAGTTGTGGGGTGAGGTTAGTTCCTCTTTTCAAGGGGAAAGAGTGTGGATGGTTATTATTTTTTTTTTTAAAAATCATTAAGTCTTCTTCATGTTTCTTTTTTTTTGTTCTTTCTCTTTACTCTTTATTTTTCTTCTTTATTTTTCCTAGCTGCCATTCTGTTCATTTCTGGTTAAAATATTACCATCCATTTATGACTTCATTGCTTCTATTCTGTGTTGATTCGTTTTGGGTTGGGTGTTAAGAGTAGTCATTATCTTTCGTTAGGTTTTTTTTTTCGTTTTAGGAATTGTTGCAAATTGGGGGTGTTGGTTTTCTTTAGAATGGAAGGGTCTATTAACTATGTTATTCATTTTAATGCTAGATTAGGGGAGAATCATGAGTCGGGTGGTGTTCCTTCAGTGGGTTAGACGTTGCGTGGTTGCTGGTCGTTGATGGTAAGTGTGCGAATGCGTTGGATGCTATTTTGAGGCTATGTTCCTGGATAATTCTTGTTTGAGTTTCCTAAATTTTTATTAAAATTGAGCGTTGGAATGTCGATTTTAGGTGTTGGGAATCTAGTGGTTGCATTCATAGAAAAATCAAACCAGGTGTGTAATGAGGAACCCGAAAAACAACAATCGACGAAAGCCGAAACCGAGGCCTATAGACACCACACAGCCATGTGCCTAGCCATGTGGTAGGCCTTGTGTGACACATGGGTGTGTGACAAGCCATGTGCGAAGCTGTGTGTGACACACGGGCTAGGCTATTTTTGGCCTTGTGGGCTACACGGACTTATGGGCCCAAATTTTAGAATTTTTCTCTAGGGTCGCATATGTCGTCCCGATTGATTGTAGGCCTTTTATGGGGTCAGTATGTGTGGTATATGCCTTAAAAAATGAAATTTGTCACTCTATTAGATGAATTTGATGTAAATGATATCTACATGAGTATAGTGTAATATGATATGTATGATATATTATGTTATGTATGAGCATGTTTAGTATTTTTTACATGAGCATACATGTAATATACGTTCTGGTATCTGTTATTTTGTTTTATCTGATGCTCTGTCTGTATCTGGCTATAAGGCGGGTTATGTTTTATGAGAAGGAAGTATTCTATGTAAGGCGATATTTCACCAATATACTCGCACCAATGCTGCAATTATTCTGAAAAGTGTCGTATGTATGTATGATCTATTCTGTTATGTATGAGCATGTTTAGTATTTGTTATACAAGCATGCATGTGATATACATTCTGGTATATGTTATTCTATTTTATCTGATGTTCTGTCTGTATCTGGCTATGGGACGGGTTATGTTTTATGAGGAGTAAGTATTCTATGTAAGGTAATATTTCGCCAATATATTGGCAGCAATGCTGCGATTATTCTGAAAGTGTCGTATGACCTCTATAGGTTTGTAGGGCTAGGTGGGTGTTTAATACTCCACATGGTGTGATGGGATAGTCAGAGTTGGTGTGTAGAGGATGAGGGTAGGATTTTGCATAGTTGTATGTGTGATTCTGTTATAATTCTAATTCTGCAAAAGGTTTACGTCTGTATCTGTTCTTCCACAAGATTGAATCTGAATTTATGTTTATGTATGTGTTACACACTGAGTTATCAAAACTCACTCTCTGTCTATCTGATAATTTTAGGTAACCCTCAAACTTAGGCGGGTCAGTGCAATGGGAGCTCGGTTGTGTCCACGTTACCATCAAACTATTTTTACGTTAGTTTGGCTTACTTAAAATTCGGTTTTGGGAGTTCTATATAATTTAGACTCTCCAGAATTTTAGGACTATTTTTGATTTTGGAATTTTATTTTGGTTTTTTTAGCATAATGATTAATTAAACGGTTTTTATGAAAATGACAATTTTTGTTAAAACGACTTTAAGTTAAATAAATATATCAGCACGTTTCCAAACAAATTGAGCATACAAAGTAATAACGATTTATGATAGTTTCAAATAAAAAAGAAGTCGGATTTGTAATGTTTCTTCGTAACACTTTCGGATTCAGCCGTAACATCTAGGCTGAGTTTGGAGTGTTACATTTTGTACACTTTTCAGTTTAGTCTTTATTAGCATGAAATTTATTTTTCACTACATAAGCACTTTAAATCAATTCTCTTCCATTTAACACTTCACTTGAATAATTCTTTGTAATATTTTTAGTACTTCTTGTTATTTCTAAGTATCTTGCAATCTAGTTCTTAATATTTTGAAATTTCAATAATTCTTGTAATATCCTTCTAACTTCACCTTTCATTCAAATTCACTATCACATAACACTTTAATCAAATAATTTATTTTAATATATTATTTCATAAATCAAATTTTTATGCACTTCACTTCTCTTGTTTCAATTATTAATTTCACAAAATTCACAATTTAGTCCTTAGCATCATGGAAATCCCATATTTACTATAATTTCACTTTAACATCACTTTATGTTCAATTTACCATTATATCTCTCTTCAATTAATCTTTTTATCATAATATTTTATCACACATATCAAATTATTTTACATTTTATTTTACTAGTTTATCACAAATTCCATAAATTTTACATTTTAGTCATTGGGTAATAAGAAAATTTAGGGTACTTACCTCTCTCAACCTTAATCAATTGTTTTTCTCTTTTCTTTACCACTTGAATCATTTCCTCTATCTCTCTCTCTTGTTCTCTTGATTTCAAGCCTTAGCTTGATTTTCTCTCTACTCCAATTCTATCTATGTTGAATCTAAATTGATATTCATGTTCACCATATTCTTTTTATCATTTTTCCCTCCTGATGGCTATGAAAATTCTTTTGATTTCTAGATGAAAATGGTTAATTTTGTTAGAAATGACCAAATTGCAATGAAAGTAAAACTTTCTTTTCTTCAAGAATGGTACACATGAGCTTAAAAAAAAGATGGAGAAATTTCCATCATATTTTCTTTTTATTTTCTTAACCATTAACTAAATAATAAAATATCTTATATTAAAATAATAATAAAATAATCTTAACCAATCAAAATCTAGCACCAATATTTATAATCATCATGATGTTTCATAATAGTTATCCTAATCGGGAAATGACTATTTTTCCCTCCAACATTCTTTACAATTCCTTCATTCAACCATCACTCAATTTGGTAAAATTGTGATTTAATCCCTCATATTTCTTCATTTATTCAATTTGCTCCCTACTTACTAATTTTGTGTCACAAGAAATTAGTTATATTAAAATTTGGTCCTTCAACTTTCTCATAATTACATTTTAACCCCTCTAATTTTGAATAATTATACTTGTATCTTAAAAGTTTTCACATCTTTATGATTTAATCCTTGCCTTAAATTAATATATATTATGACTTATTAATTTAACTCCCCTTGGCATCCATCAACCTTCTTTTTCATCAATTATATTTTTTATTTTACTTTATCGAAGAATCCATTATGCATAATTTTCACTTTATACTACTTTTATAATATAATGATTTTAGGGGTGTTAAAGGTAATGTCGCGACATCAAATAAGTGACATCATTGCCTCGCGAGTTGTTCCAACATTGTGCACAACTTTGTCTCACTACATTGTTTAAATTCATTTTTTGTGTTTGAGAGCTCTTTTTTTTACCCTAGACATTTCCAATTACCCACAAAATGATTCTATATGATTTCAAATTGTTTTTAATTGAACTTCTCTAATTTTATTAAATTATTTAAAACTCGAATTTTTAAGTAACTCCAAGATTTCCATTTCATATATACTTCGATAGCATCTCTCATTCATACCGTACGTCAGAACGAGTGGGGGATGTTACATTGTTTACCCCTACTTTTTAAACTAAAAAGTCTCTTAATCGTTTTACCTTCTAAGAAATATCCACATTATAATGCCCCTTATTCGGTTCAAAGATTGGCTCAAATTTGGGATGTTACCTTCAATGTTAGAGCATCAACGATCATTAATGGTTGATCATTACAAGTTTTGATTCCATAGTCTCTCTTATGAACATCGAATAAAGAATTTATTTACTACTGCTTCCAATTCGTTTGTCTAATGTCAACACTTTGTCATATTCATTTCTAGCTAAAATAACTCAATTACAAACTTATAAACAATTTCTAGCTTCTAAGGCACGCAATACTTTTAACCAGGTACATACCATCCATATCATTTTTAAAATAGATATTTCTTTATCAAAAATACTTTTTGATAATAATATTAAACACTTAAAATCTTAAATCAAACCGAATTTTACAAAAATATTCTTCTCAAAATCATCTATCAAAATCAATGCTAACTAACCATAATCTAAGTCATCCATCCACTAAATTATAAAGTGGTTTAAGCACTGAAAAGAGTAACTTTTCAAAAACATTCTTCTCAAAATCACTTATCAAAAGAAATACTAACTAGCCCTTTAATCTAAGTCCTACATCTGCTAAATTATAAAGTGTAGGCACTGCATTGGCACAAAAAAAAAGGTAAAATAGTAGCTTATAAAAAGTGAGTAAAAAACATTCATGTAAAGCTACAGTATGTTTGAAATATGATACTTGAATAACATATAAAATACCAAAATGTAACATTGCATGATTCGTTTTTTTTTTTGTTAACTGATCTTAGTATTCTATTTGTGATGAAATTGTTCAAACTCGATTGTATGCAACTGATTTGCTGAAGAGACGCCGAATATAGATAACTTGAAGTACACTTGCAACAACAAGCAGAAGGTATTCTCCAACTGTGTAACCTATAACACGCTTTCTGGTGCTCTCATTCGCTGCAGGCATATACCAATCATAAAGGTGTACATAAATAACGATTAGATAGTTATACAATGTTATCAGAGAATACATTTGTAGTATGCAGCAAATGCAATATTGACGTCAATGAATCAATCAAGAGAAACCATCAATCATGCAGTGATATATTAGATGCTAAACATTACGTACTGATGCACTTCATTAAACAAGCAGAACAATTTACTTCAGCACTAAGGTCTCTTCAAGCTTAGTCTTCCATGAATATAATGTAAGGTGAAATTATTAAAATAATAACGAAGGAAGAAACAACAGGTAGTCTCTTCAAGCTAACATGGTTATCGGGCTCAACGTTATTCTTAATCATGGTTTCTACAAAAATAAAAAATAGCATCATTAAAAGGCATAATAACATTCCACTAGAAACAAATACATATTATCACTTTAATTATCATGTGTTTTTAAAACTTGAGAACTTCATTCACTATACTTTCATGGATGTGCAAGTGGCAAAGATAAGTATTCTAGCCTATCTTTTCTGCAAAATCCAATCATGCAATCAAAATCAAAACAACTCAAGGCCAAATTGAACATCCATGTGCAAGCTTTTGCCTAGATGAGATTTCAAGAAAATCAACAATCTATCTCTTGATTCAATTCAGACTTATCATTTGAACAATCAAGCAAATAGATTGTGTTTCTTGATCCATACGCCTTTGGAAGACCCTTACTCAAGTGAAACTTTTGAAAACTTTAAGGAAAAAATTAAGTTCCATTTTAAATTGATGAATTCTTTTATCATAAATCATGTTTCTTAGGTTAGTTTCCTATTTTGTGTTCTGAGGAGAATGTTAATTAACTTAGTTATGTGTTTTTCTATTACAACTGTGGAGTTATGCCTTGCATTTTTCAACTTCTCTTCTTTTAGTTAAACTCTATTTTTAGTTTCTCATTTAAATTTTGATTAGTGTAGGTTATTTTAATATTATTTGATCTACGAATTTAGCCTATAAATAGACACTTTTTACCCTAGAAAGACTAAATCCATTACACATTTATGTATTAGCTTTTAGAATCTTTTAGAGAATTTTGTGTTTACGTTCTGAGGGTTCTTATTTCGGGTTTCAGGGTTTAGTTTTATCTTCATCTTTGTACCATTTGTTTTTGTCGTTTTAGTCAAATTATTTTTCCTTGTGATTTTTTACTCTTCAAAGGAGTTTTTTCACGTAAAATATTTTTATTTGATATTTTCAATTTCTTCATTATTTTACTTGTTCGTTTTTTAATTGAATTTATCTCCAACAAACTGGTATCAGAGCTAGTTTAATTTTCACAATCAACTATTCGGAGATGGCAGTAATAATGTTTGATATTGATAAATTCGATGATATCATAAATTTTAATCTGTGGCAAGTTCGAATGACGACAATTCTAATTTAGAGCGATCTTGAGGTCCTTACAAAGAAAATGCCTAAAGATATGGATAAATCAAAATGAGATATGCTAGATAAAAAAAGCTCTATCTATGATTTAATTATATCTAACAAATAATGTGTTGAAGAAGATTTTGATGGAGAAAGTGACATTCACATTGTGGAAAATGTTAGAAACCCTCTACGCAACAAAGCCTAGCTAACCGATTGGTGTTGAAATAGCGTCTATACACGTTCAGCATGGACGAAACTAAGTACCTTAGAAGTCACATCATTCAATTTATTACTATTTTAAATAATTTAAAAAATGTTGATATTCATATTAATGATGGAGATTATACTATACTATTATTATGCTATTTACCCCATTCATACAAGTCTTTTAGGGAAATCTTGATTTATGATATAGATAATCTCTCATTCGAGGATGTGAAGGGTAATCGATTAAGTAAAGACAAACTTGAAAATAAGTTTGGTTCGGATAGCAAGTCAGATAGGAAAGTCTCAAATTTGGTAGCATCAAGGAAGTGAGACAAGAGATGTCACTATGTAAGAAGTTAGGTCACGTCAAGGCATATTGTTACAAACTGCGAAATAAAAGGGTTGCTGAGAGTAACAAAGAAGTTTTAGCTGGTGCTAATTTTGCCAATGACAAGGGTGATGATTTCTTCTTGGTATTAACAAGTGAAAACTCTGAGCTTACGTCTAAGTGGATCTTGAATTTAGGGTGTTCTTTCCACAAGTGCCCCAATAGAGACTGATTCTCTACATACAGTTCAGTAAAATGTGGAGTTATGCGCATGAAGAATGGTTCACCCAGTAAAGTAATCGGTATTAGTACTGTCTAGATCAGGATGCACGAAAGGACAACTAGGATACTATCAGATGTCAAACATGTACCTGACTTGAAGAAAAGACTCATCTCATTAGGAATTTTGAACTCGAAGGGTTGTGAAATTAACATCGAGTCAAACGACATTAAGGTATCTTGTGGGACTCTTTTTGGTGAATGGTAAAAAGGTTAACATTCTTTATATTCTAGAAAGTTCAACAATGATCAGTGAAACAGGACATCCCTCGTCTATTAAGGAGTCGAAGTCGAATCATCTGAAACGGAAACTTGGTTATAGGAGGGAAAATGTATGACCGTTTTGTATAAGAGAGGTTCTCTTTTGAATGCAGGTTTTGAAAAGATATGGCACTACGTTCGTGAAAATCAGACCCCGAGTCAATTTTGATTTGGTAGTCCACAAGCCGAAAATTAGATGTCTTCTAGCTTCTAAGCACAACTTTAACTCAGCTAATATCCTACATACTTTGAGATAAGCCTATGGCGGGCATTGTCAAAGAAGGTATTGTGAAAATACAAGTCAAGGTGAAATTTTGTGGAGCTATGCCTTGCATTTTTCAGCTTTTCTTCTCCCAGCTGAATTGTGTTTTTAGTTTTTCACTTAAACTCTGATTAGTGTAGGTTATTTTAATATTATTTTATCTACAAATTTAGCCTATAAATAAGTACTTTGTACCCTAAAAAGACTAAACTCATTACACATTTAGTTTTATCTCCGGTTTTGAAGTTTAGTTTTATCTCCATATTTGTACTCTTCATTTTTGTCGTTTTAGTCAATTTATCTTTACCTGTGGTTTTTTATCCTTTTTGGAGGAATTTTTCCACGTAATATATTTATGTTTGATTTTTTTAATTTCTTCACTATTTTACTTGTTCGTTGCTTAACTGAGTTTATCCCTAACAATAAGAAGAAGATGTCTTAATATCACATTTGCCATCAGAGCTTAAACGTACTAGAAATTTTATCACAAATGTATGTGTGTGGAAACTACATAGTTAAGATAGAACAATTTATTTAAAAATAACATATAATAACAAATAAAATACTATGATATTAAAATAAAAAATTAAATTAAATTAAAAATACTAAATGCAATAATAAAACCTTAAACAAATTATGATATGGTATGGTACTAAATGCATTAAATATATAAGAACAAGAACATTTTCATAATTTTCCAAACCAAGTTTATTTCTAGTTGATTCTTGGCATCAATTCAATCAAAAACTTAAAGAATAATATAGATATACAATTAAAATTAAGATTGGATTGAGTAATAAAATCAAGGTTTTATTAATGCATTTTTTATTTCTTTTTTAAAAAATTAAAAGACAAAATTAACTTCAAATAATGCAACTTATTTTAAATGCAACTTTGTCATTTTCTCAACCATGTTGGTACCTGATTGACTCGTGTCATGATAGAGGTAATAAAATATGTATAATAAAATTAAAATTTATTAAACAAAATAAAACCTTGGTTAAGTGAAATATTTATTAATACAAATGGTATAGGTTCAAACCCTATTATATACAATTTTTATTGATTTTTAATTAAATATAATAAAATACCCTCGAATAATATTATTTATCTTCAATATACAAAGATATTTTTTAAAATTTTTGTAATTTTCCTAATTGAGTTGGTATTCGATTAACTTATAACATTAACTCACTTAGGGGTTTAAAAAATAACATAGATAGATATATAATTAACGGAGGAAATAAAACGTGCATAATAAAAATAAAATGTATAAAAAATATTAAATTAAAATTTTAGTACAGTGATAAATTTATAGTTTTACTAATACAATTTGCATGGGTTCAAATTCCAACATATGCATAATTTTATTTTTAAAAAAAATAAAAATACTAAAGTACCATTGAATAATATAACTTATTGTAAATATAAAAGGACATTTTAATAATTTTTCTAAATTGAATTTGTACTCGATTGACTCGTGAAACCAAGTTAGTCAGGGACTTAAATAATAGTAAAGTATATATATAATTGATGGATGTAATAAAGAACATATAATAGAATTAAAATGTAGTGAACAAATTACAATAAAGCTTTGGTTAAGAGGTATAATTAAGATTTTATTAATGCAATTGGTATAATTTCAAATTCCATCATTTGCAAAGTTCTTAATCGAGTTGGTGCTTAATTGACTCGTGACGCTAACTTAGTAAGGGTTTAAATAATAATATAAATAAACAATCAATGAAGACAATAAAGTGTGAGTAATAAAATTAAAATGAATGTTGAGTGGTAAATTTAATATTCTACTAATACAATTGGCATGACTTTAAATATTATCATATACATTTTTATTATTTTTTAAATAAAAAAATTAAAATGCACTCGAATAATATAAGTTATTGTAAATACGCAAGGAAAATTTTGTAATTTTTTTGAGTTGATGCCTAATTGACTCGTGACACCAACTCAGTTAGGAGCTTAAATAATAGTATAGATATATCATTGATGGAGGTAATAAAGTAAGTAAAATAATATTAAAATGTATTAAAGAAATTAAAGTAAAGTTTTAGTTGAGTGTGAAAATTAATGTTTTATTATTGCAAATTTCATGGGTTCAAATTTCACCATATGCAAAGTTTTAATTGGTTTTTTAAAGAAAAACTAAAAATAGTAAAATTCCCTCAAATAATATATCTTCTTTAAACTAAAAAAATAATATTAAAATGTATTAAAGAAATTAAAGTAAAGTTTTAGTTGAGTGTGAAAATTAATGTTTTATTATTGCAAATTTCATGGGTTCAAATTTCACCATATGCAAAGTTTTAATTGGTTTTTTAAAGAAAAACTAAAAATAGTAAAATTCCCTCAAATAATATATCTTCTTTAAACTAAAGGACATTTTCGTAAATTTCCTCATTAAGTTGGTGCTTGTTTGACTATTGATCCAAATTCAATTAGGTGCTTAAATAATAATATCAATAATTAAGTTGATGGCAAACTACACCTAAAGTCTCTAAACTATTACTAAGTTTATATTTTGGTCACTCAACTTCGAAAAGTTACAAGATGGTTCTCGAATTATTCAAAAGTTTTCATTTAAGTTGCTAGATTTTTAAACTCGTTGTTGTATGGTTTTTTCTACTTGAATTGCCTACACCAATTGAAAGCTCGCTTTTCCTTCTCTTCTACAATTCAATTATTTTTCATAAAATAAATTTTAACGTAACATATCTATGAACCAAAATCAGAACATTGTTCTTCTCAATCTTTGACACTGCCCATCAGATCAACTTGAATCTAAAGTATGTTTCTCTACTTGTCTATATGTATTAACCCATTGTACGGATCATGAATTCGATACTTGGAACTCACTAGTCGAGCTTTAAAAAATAAATTAATAGCCCAATAACCTAAATGAAAACGTTCAAATAGTTTAATGACAAACATAAACTTACTAATAGTTTAGTGACATTGAGTGTAGTTTATCCTTAAGTTAATTAAGATATCCTATTTGTCATCATAACTTATAATTAATAATGTAGAATTTATATGGCAAGAAGGACTCTTATAAGGGTCTTGCTTTCATTACGACTCTTATAAGAGATTGCAATTTCCAAAGACATTTTCTTCTCTAAGTAGCAGTCTGTATCAGTTTTGTTAGTTTCTTTAAAAGTTCGATTAAATTAAATTATTGAATTCTAGCTTATTGGTATAAAACAAATTGAATGGAAAGTTTAATAGAACCATTACACAATGTCAACTTCTTCTAGGATTTTAGTTCTAGTTTAAGATAAATTATTCATTTGACTTGCTAGTTGGTAACATTGATTCTTTTTCTTTTTACTAACAAAAGATCTTCAAGAGAGTTTTCTTCATCTTAATTAATAGTTTCTTGTTGGATTCAATTCTTTCAAGAATTAGTTTTAAGATTTTTTCACATTTTATCTTACCTAATTGTTAAAAATTGGAAGCAATAATTAGAAGACTTTGAAAGTTCTTGTTAGTGTCAAAATTCATTTGATTACCAAAGGGAATTGAGACACTTTCTACCATTAGACATCATCATTCATTCCATAGACTTTTCCATCCAATTTTCATCCTATCTTGTTTGAATTCTTTGGTTTAATTATCCTAGACAATTTAAATTTCGATTATGGAACCCTTTTATTTCTGTTTGTTTTTGTAATTCTGTTATATTTGTTGTCATAATTTGTTACTATCATTATGTTGCATTTAGTTAGGGGAATTAAAAGAGGTAAGAACAATAAGTTTCATTTTAGTTATACGGGGCATTTTAGTTAAATAATTGAAATGATGTGTATTAGTTCTGTTAAGCTAGACTACCAATTGTTGTAATAGCCAAAATAGCTGATAGCTAATTCCTTTTTAAGTTGGATTATGCAATAGGAAAAGCATGCCAAAATTTAGGTCTGCAATATCCTGGAATCTGGGATTAAAAGTTTTGATGTTTGTGGTTAAGGTCAGTGAGTGAGTTGAACATTTGGGTTCAATCTCGCATTTTAATGTCAGAATGGGCCTGTTGGTCAAGTGGTTAGTTGTGTGTCAGTGTGTCAGTGTGTCTTTGGGTTCCGAGTTCAAGTCCCTGCGAGTGTTTTGATATTTATATGTCTTTATGTTTTTTTTAAAGAGGAAGTTAAATTTTAAATAGAAAATAAGTTTACGTTCTTTTGTTTTTACTTTTTATTTTTTTCTTCCCCATCATTTCTCTTTTGTTCTTTCCAAAGTCCAATTTTGTTTGTTTCTTGTTTCTTTCGTTTTATATACGTTATGTGTTGTCTGTCAAGACTGATCGTCCTTGTGCGTTTCATTTTATCAAAAATGCTGCTTGATATCGTGTTCTAAGGTGTGTGTTCTGAAATGGTTTAACTTCGGTATAGAATTAATGTCTTGTGTGTTTATGTAATTGATTATTTTAAGTATATATTGTTAGTGAATTGTATGTGATTCTGTATGTTTTGGCATAATTCTAGGTTACCAAGTGTTGGGAATCGTCTCGACATCAAAATCACAAATTTCAGGCTATTATGGTGTGGTTTCGTGACCACACAGGTAGCCACACGGGCATGTGCCCCGCATGGGTGGCTCACACGACCATGTGAAATTGTGAATTAGGATTTTTAGGCAAATTTTAATGCCACACGAGCGTATGAGATCTCCATACGGCCATCTCATTTACTCTTTATTTTTGGCATTTTTGGACAGTGAGTTACACGAGCTGCTCACACGGACGTATCCCTTCCACACGGGCGTGTGTTCCCTCTACACGGGCGGGTGTGACCTCCACATGGGGGTGTAGACCCCCACACAGCCTGGGCACTTCCACACGGCTAGGGCACACAACCATGTGGCCCTATTTTGCAGAATTTTTATTTTGAGTCATAAACTGCATGTTTTATGTTTGTGTAATCTAACCCTCATTTAAGCCTCGGTAAGTGTGTTTGGGACTCGATTTAGTTTGGTTCGAGTATATACATGCATTTATGAGCTTTGATTTTACTGCTCGTTTATATGATGAATAAGTATGAGTTTATTATTTTTGTTGTAACTAAACATTAGAATACAAGTGTAATCAAATCTGAATCTATTCAACTGGAAATATTTATGTTTGTTTTTGTATATTGTCTGCATAATATGTGCATTGTTGCATAACATGAAGATTTTGGGATCTGGCTATGAAGAGAAGGACGACAGACTTAGTAGTTTTAACTGCGATACTTTTGAATAGAAGTTTACCGCACTATCCTATATGTATATCAGCTCAGCTGTATACAATTACTCAAGTGGCATAGTTCAACATTGTGGTGTGTTGGGTGAATGAACCTATTATGGTTCTATGTGGTGTGCATGGTGGACAGGCCTACCATATCCCTTATGTGGTGTACTAGATGGACGAAGTGATGTTTGGTTGGTGGGGTAGGATTTTGAATTGTACATCTCTTCACATCTGAATATACGTCTGTTTGTCAGAACATTCTATCTATTTGTGTGAACATTTAGTTATTGACAATATAGTTAATGTCATGTAATATGATATGATTATTGCGTATGACTGGAAAATCATTTCTATAATTTGATATTGTACTTGACATACCAGTTGAGACTTTCGTAAGTGATATTTTTATGCACATGCTTGTCTGAAGTATTTATTGTGTCACTCCGTCTGTTGTCATCTATTCATGTTTCGGACTCACACTGGGCTCACTTAGCTCATCTCTGTAGCATCTTTCGTTTCAGGTTTGGAGTTGGACTCGGCATACTGGAGGTCTCAAATAGATATGGTTTGATTCGGTTTAAGTAAAATTTCACAAGTTTTATAAGATAAACTTTAAGTTGGTTTGTAAGACAATTATACAAACTGTGGACTAAACTTTAGAAACTATGGATTTATTTTTGAATGTTTGACGCCGGTTTAATATTGTTTCAAACACAATAAGCAAAAAGGTTTTCTTCATTTGAATTAAAGTTTTTATTTCCGATTACTTCGATAATCAATGTAACCTCCGAGATTCAGTCTAAACTTCTAGGTTGAGTTTTGGAGCGTTACAAGACTGTTATTGAATATGTTTCTCCCTTATTTCTCTTGTTTCTTTCTTCCCTTTTTTTTGTTTTCATCATTCTCGGATCGACCGTAACAAAGGCATTAGAGCTCTTCGTTCCTCCATAGCCAGCGATAGGATCTCCACCGAACTGCAAAAGGATGTAGGACATCTACAACAAGAGTTAGCCTAACTTCAGGCTTAACTTCAGGTTAAGTTCACACAGCTGGACACCAAGTTTGACAATAGTCTCAAGGAGTTCCGAAAAGGAGTATGTGAGAGTTTTAGGTCTAAAATGCAAGGTTTGTTCAAGCAATTCCTTGGACACTTACTTCTTGCATCAGTTACGAACTCATCTTAAGATAAAGGAAAAGGAATTTTAGGAAGTCCTTTAGGATTTCCCCTGAGAAGTACTCATATGGTTTCTCCAATGGTTGAACTAAACAGTGCTACTCTAACATTGCATGGTGGTTATTCAAACCACCAAGTTCATTCTCACAAGTTGGGTTGCCCAAAATTTGATGGAATTGACTATCGAGGCTGATGGTCCAAAATTGAATAATATTTTGAGGTTGAAGGGTTAGCTAATAGCACTAAGGTACACACTGTAATGCTTCATTTGGAGGGAAAGTTGCTCGACTGACACCATTTCTACACTCAGAGACAATAAGGCTTCCATTTTCTGCCTTGGGATGGCTACTCTCACAACTTGAAAGATCAATTTGGGTTCAATTCATTCAAAGATCCCATAACAGACTTGGTTTCCCTCAAACAGTTGAATTCTATTGACCAATTTCATGATGAATATGTGAATATGTTAAACTAGTTACACTTATCGAAAACTTATGCACTAAGCATCTTTGTGAGTAACCTTAAGATTGATATAGGGCAATATCTAAGGCTATTCAAACCTAAAGATTTGGTTAAGGGGTATCTACTTACCAAACACGTTGAAGCTATCCTAACCAATGCTGGGGAAGAATTACCAATAGCAGGTAGTAGGATACAACCTAAATGTAACGACTTGATTTTCAGTAGTGTCAGAAACTCCAGTTTTAAAATGTAATTTTTGTAAACAATGTTTGTAAATTTAATATTTATGAGGCTAGAAATATAAATATATTAAATTTTGATCTAATAATTTTGTTTAATTTATAGTTAATTAAGGTACAAGTGTAACGATTATAAAGTTAGTGGCATTGAAAATGAAATCAAGAACCCATTTTCATAAACCAAGATCGTAAATATTTTTATTAAATATATATGAAATTATATTACAAGTTAATTGAAATTATATTTTTATTACTAAATTGTAAAAGTAGTAAAAGTTCAGTTATTAGAGAAATTTTTATTAGGAATAAGGAACAGGGATTAAGAAGGCAATTATACCTTTTAACTTTATAGTGGCCGGTGGTGGCATGCTTTTCCATGAATTTGTATGAAACTTTTAAGTAAATTAAAATTAAATTAAAACACAAAATAAAATAAAATGTATATGTTAGTTTAGTGGGGAGAAAGAGAGAACATTTCTCTTCATCTTCCCTAAACACTAAAATTCCGTATGAGAAAAGAGAAAGAATCGGCCTAGGGACTTTGGTTTTTAAGCAACCAATTACTAAGTTCAATTTAATCATTTTCCAGTAATTTTTATGTTTTCAAAATCTCGAGAGCTTAAGCTAGTTGACCCATGTATTAATTTTAAAAACTGTTAAAGTTTATAAATATTGTCATTGTTAAACCTTGAAGCTTTTGGTGTTAAATGTTTAAGTTTAAAGCCTATATATGAAAAATGACTAATTTCTAAAATGGAAGTTATTAATTTTAAACATAGGGATTAAAGTGTAAATATTTCAAAATTTGTATGAAATTTCTATAATTATGGATAGTAGTGGGCTGTAGAATGATGAAATTGAGATCGATTTCAAAATCAAGGCTTAATTTGAAAGTTATAACTATTTTAATTTTAAGGACTAAATTGAATAAAATGTAAAACTTTAAAAGGCATTCGAATAATAAAACTGAACTCGATACATGCACATAATAGGATGATATAATATGTATGAAATTGATAAATTGAATGAAATAATTGTGTAGATCAAAACTTGGACCAAATAAAAAATAATCGAGGAAAAGACAAATTTGTTGAATAGCCCTTAAATTTTTAACTTGTTTACTGTTTTAACCAAGTAAGTTCATAGAGTATGATTATATATAATTGTAACATATTCTTGAATTATGGAATCGTTTTTGTGTGGTTGTAATTTGAATTGTTTATAACTTAGTACAAAAAAGTGTGATGCAGACTAAATCGTACAAAAATGATAAAATGATTACTAAATTAATTATGATGAACTGCAATTCGAGATATTTAATGAATTGATATATAATTATTATTAACCGAATAAGATTGGTATGAATTTGATTGAGTATCGAGATAGAAGATTAAATTGAATAATTTGCAAAATATGTTGAAATTGAATATGATTTGAATATAATTTGATATTATATCATTACTGAATTATTATTCATAACTAAAAATGGAGCAGAATTGTCGAAAGGAAAAGAAAAGGCGAGAGTCGACGACGGGTGATGCAAGCTTTTGGTTTGTATTTCTATAACCCGAAATTAATTTTAGTTAATGCATAATTATGATATATTACTCTATATATTATTAAGGTAAGTTATTAATAAATATCAACTGAAAATGCTAATAGTGGAAGCGAATATCGAGACTTGGACTAAATTGAATAGAAAACAAAGTTTTATGATTTAACTAATTTATGAAATTGAATGTGAATAGTGATAATATATAAAGAGCATGCACTTAAATGAAAGAAAAAATCCTTGCAGTTACTTGAATTAATTAATTTTATCTTTTATGCCAAATAAAGCTTACCATTTCTTTATTACTTCTTTACTCAAACGAAGAACAAACAATTAATTTAATTAATAAGATTTTTTTTTTGCTTTCGGCTTAGCATAAAAGATTAGAGATCATATAAACAAAAGAAATTTAAATTTCAAAAACAATTATTAAATATGAATTAATTGAGTTGATTTCATTAAGGATAATTTAAAAACATAAAATAAAATTTTAAAATTTAGGAGATTAAATCAATTAATTTAATTAATTAAAATATTATATTAACAAATTGATTAACATTATCAAGAACAATTTATTTAATTAATTTTGATGTCTTGAAGAAATTTCAATACTAAAAAAAAATTAATTTTTTTTGGCAATGGGATAAACGAGTACAATTGACACTTTTCTAATACATTATTTTAGTTCCTATCGTTTTTTTCACTTTAATCCTTGATTTCTTTTACCTTGATTAAAAATTAAAAAAGACATTTTTAGATAACAATGAAAGTGACCCAAAAATTGGATGACCAAAATGAAAGTGTGAACAAAACATTGATTTAACATTTGAGTGACTAAAATGAAGACACCCTAAAATATGAGTGACAAAATTACAAAGATTTCATTTTGAGTAACCAATATGAAAGCGCCTTAAAAATTGGGTGATCAACTAGGTAGTTTACCCAATATATTAAGCCTATTATAGTCGAATGGCACTAGGATATTGATGGTTACAATGTTAACACTTTGTTAGGGCATGAGTGGTTACAAGAAATATTTTATGAATGAAATATGATTATGGCAGTCTTAAATTCAAATATTAGATAGTTGATGGTTCATTAAAGAATTGATAGGTAAGTGCCACAGGCTGCGGTTCAATGCCCATGACCATTGCAAAAAAGCGTCCAATGAAGGTCAATCTATTAAATAGGGCTCATTTGACTCATTTGAACTGATCTGGTTCAAAGATAAAATGACCAAGCTTATCCACTTGAAGCCTTGGTGGCCCGATGAAGCACTTACGAAAAATTAGGACTACCTTGGTAAATAAGAAAATTAATCTTAGAAGATTGTAATATAATAATATTTGACTTTGTAATCTTGGGAATATGTAAACCCCTTAATTGTAGATAGGTTTCAATTTCATCTGTCAATGAAAAGCTAGTTGTACCATTGAACTTTTTGTTCTCTTGAACTTTATTTTGTCTTTAATTTGCTTCCACTTTATAATTTGGTGCATTAGAAAAATTCTACGATAATTCTTACTTTGCGAGAATTAGGCTGACTTAGGCCTCTTTTGAGCAAAAAATCATCTAAGGTCACACGAATTGCCAGATGAAAGTATTAGTTCTGTAATAGTTGGTATCAAAGCTAAGGTTGTGAAGGCACCGTTCAAAATGTCGAAAAAAATAGCCAATCAAATTGAGCCAATAAAGACCCATGGGAAGGTTAGGAAAACAAGCCAATCTAGGGACATGCTGTTGACTTTAAAAGGATGAGTTGTTATTCTCAAGAAGTCTATATGGGACATGAGAAAGACTTGAGGAAGTCAAGGAACGCATTGCCGAAAAACTACACTCATTGAAGGTGCAGCTCATAGAATTTGTGTTGGAGTCTCTCAATTCCAATGTGGAAGCGATGCAATAAGGGCTCAATTCCACCAAGCATAAGTTAACAGTGAGGAACGATACTCTCGAGCCATTGTGATGGCTTCGAAAGAGAAAACAATGGCTATGACAAGAGCTTTAAACACATCGAGGAACTCGAAGGAGATCGTCTTGGTTCGCACCATCATGGAAAAAAGTGTTGGGTGCAACACTCAATAATGATATGGATGTCCTAAAGTCCAAAGATGTGGGGGCAAGATCCACAAAAGATGTGGCCTTCTTGTGGGAAATGGAGCAATACTTTTGTGCTAAACGTGTCATAGATGATGCTAGATGCTACTAAAGTAAACATTACCACCACGTATTTCACTACTATTGCTCTTTTATGGTGGCGCCGTAGTTCCACATATTAAAAACGTGGTGGAACCACAATTAGGACTTGAAAGGAATTCCAAAAAGAATTCAAGGCACAAAAATATATTGAGGACAAAGCTTAGGCAAAGTAGTGTCAACTTATAAAACGAGTCACAATTAAAGTATGTGTGAAGGTTTAACGAACTCATGCTCCAAATTTTTAATTTGAATGAGGAGACATTTTTCCTTTGTGGGTGGGCTGAAACCATTGGCGAAAAAAGAGTCGAAACGCCAAGAAGTTTAATAATTTACCAAAGCCATAATGATAGCGTAGTCTTTAATTAAAATTGTTTCGAGGAAAGATAAGTTCAAGTCTTTCAAGCCGAATGGAAAAGACAATGGTAGGGAAGATAAAAGACATGACGAGTATGTCAATGGTAATAATGGCAATAGTGACAATAGAGAACCACAAAATGGGAAGTGAAAAACCAACAACCACCTGAAAGAAAAGATGAGCAAGATAAAATGCTTCCTTTACAATGGCCTACATATAGTAAGGAACTATCAAAAGAGATTTGTGTTTTCTATAATTTAAGGTGATGATAAGCCAAAATAAATATCCATGAATCTTAGTTCAATTGTGAGTGGTGTCGAAATCAAGAGGGACAATGAGAATAAAAAGTCAATAGAATGCTTCTTTTGTTGTGGTCTGCATAAATTGAAGAACTGTTCAGAGCAATCTAAGTTAACCACGATCAACAAAGAAAAGAAAGTAGAGCCTAGGGAGAAAAAGCTATTGGAGCTTGGATCAGTGGTGCTCAATTTTGCTAAAACAAATAAGGATGGAAAAGCGAATGAGTGCTCTCATTGATACAAGAGCAACAGACTTGTTTGTATCGGAGAAAGTAATGAGTAAACTTGGTCTTAAAGATAGAAAATCAATTAAAATGATCAATATGGTAAATGTCAAAGAGGTCTCAACTATAGGAATAGCACAAGGAATGGAGCTGTAGATCGGAGAGTGGAAAGACAAGGAACATTTCAAGATAATTCACTTAGATAATTACGATTTCATGCTTATCTTAATTTTTTTTACCAGATTAATGCTTTGTTGGTTCCTTTTGCCAATTGCATATGTATCTTGGACACTCATCAACAACATATAGATGAGTTGTGATCAAAGTGATAAGGAGACCCTCTTAGGAATGATAGAAGTGGGGAAAATCGGTATGAAGCATGTTGAGCTATCAGTGAAGTTACCACATAACAGAGAGGTGAGTTGTACATCAAACTTTGGGGGGTAAATTAGTGATGCAAAAGTGGACAGTAGAGACAAATAAATGCAACAAGCAAAGTATATCTCAAACACTTTGGTAATGTTTTTTATTCTTACTTGTTAGCTTGGCAATGACACAGGGGCCCTTTCAAAGTGCTAAAGTAGGGAAACCGAGGGGTATACAAACTAAAGTTGACGGGAAAACTCAAGGTTAACCTAAAATTCAATACGGGCACACCAAAACTTGGTTGTGTAGGTCAAGCAAATCCCGATCGAGAAAGTCATAATAGGGAAAAGTAAGAGCGACGGGCTCTTGCGAGAGAGATGTACCGACGAGCGAAACAATTTGAGCTAGTCGACGACGAAAACTGAGGCAAAGGTTCCAAGGGGTTAGACTACCAGATAGAGAGACTGGTAGAGAAAGGGCAAATGCGTCAAGAAAGTTCCGAAGCGAATCAAACTAGTATCATTTAAACGACACGAGGGCTTTGAGAGAATAGATAGGAGAGAATGTCATAGACTGTGGTTCAAAGCCCATGACCATTATACAAAAAGCATCCTATGAAGGTCAATCTATTAAACGGGGCTCATTTGACCCACTTAAACTGACCTGATTTGAAGAACAAGTAACAAAGCCCATCTACATAAAGTCTTATGCCCTAGTGAAGCACTTCTAGAAAATTAAGGTTACCTTGGTAAATAAGAAAATTAATCTTAAAAGATTGTAATATGATAATATTTGATTTTGTAATTTAGGAATTATGTAAATTCCTTACTTGTAGATAGGCTTCAATGTCATCCATTTGATGTAAAGCTAATTGTACTGCTGGATTTAAGGAACACAACTATAAATATATGACCTCTCCCTCATTTGTAATTAAGCATTGTATCCATTATATTCTAAGGTGAATACTAATTGAAAGCATTTACTCGAACACTTTGGGGGCGTTTTTCTATGGTTATTTTATTACTTCGAGCTTTCTTTTGTCTAAATTGCTTCCACTTTATAATTTGATGCCTTGAAAAAATTCTATGAGAATTCTCACTTTGTGAGAGTTATACTAACTTAGGCGTATTTGAAGTGAAGAAATCGCCTAAAACCACATAGATTGCAAGACGAAAGTTCTAGTCTCATGACATAAGAATATAGTTATGATAATGTTGTAGGTAAGTTTAAAAAATAAGTATATTATAGTGTTACACAAGTTTTGGTTTAGTTTTCATGCATAAAAAGAAACCTACAGTGGTTATCTCAGGCTACATTATCCGAGGTATTAGTACCAAAGACAAAGGTATTGATACTTGCTAATTCTATAGCTAAAAGTGCACTTTTTGCATAGATAAATTGATTTTTTTTAAGTTTTATTGTGAGTGCAAAAGGAACTGAAGTGGATAAAGAAAAGGTTAAAGCTAATTTGGGAGTGGCCTACTCCTAAATTCATTTTTGAGATGAGATCTTTCAGTGAACTAGTAAGTTTTTATCGTAGATTTGTGAAAGATTTTCTCACATTTGTTGCCACTCTAACTAATATTGTTAAGAATGTTAGAATTGAATAGGGAAAAAGAAAAAACAAACATTTTTATTATTTAAGGAAAATTTATGTAGTGCATCAATTTTGAAGTTTCTAATTTTTCTAACTCATTTGAACTAGAATTTGATGCTTTAAGTGTCGGTATTGGTGTCGGTTTAGTAAGAGGGAAAATCAATTGCCTACTAGTGAAAAGCTTAATGGTGTTCAACTTAATTACTCCACTTACGACAAAGAATATTATGCCTTGGTAAAAAGCTTTATGAGTATGGCAACACTACTTACTTCATGAAGAGTATGTCATTCATACTGACATGAATATCTTAAACACTTACAGGAACAAAGTAAGTTGAGGAAACCTTTCCATATATAATAAAAGATAATGTAATTGTTGATGCTTTATTTAGATGATAATCTTTAATTACTACTTTGAATGCTAAGTTACAAGAATTTGAACATATTAAAGAATTATATGCACATTATTCCAACTTTGCTTATATCTTTAATAAACGTGAAAGTAGTTCAATTGATAACTTTTATAAACTTGATGGTTATTTGTTTCAAAACAATAGGTTGTGTATTTTCAAATATTCATATAGACAATTACTTGTTAGAAAAGCAAATAAAGGTGAATTAATGGGACACTGATGTGAATAAAATTTTAGATATGTTTTATGAACATTTCTTTTAGCCACATCCAAAAAAAAAGATGTTGAATGAATTTGTGTTAAACTTACAGCATGCAAACAAACAAAATCCAAACTCATTTGCCTATTCCTAATGCCTTTTAGACTAATTCATCTATAGACTTAGTTTTAGGTTTAACAAGGATTAAAATTGGAGAGATAATATTTTTATCGCTATTGGAAGATTTATTGAGATGGTACGCTTCATTCCATGACATAATATATCACTAATGCAACATGTGGCTAATTAATTCCTTAAGGAAACTATGTGCCTACATGACATCCCTAAATTCATTGTTCTCGATAGAGAGTTAAAGCTCTTAAATCACTTTTAAAAGGTATTATAGGGGTTAAATTAGGTACTAAACTTGTTTTTTCTATGGACAAACCGAAGGGTTAATCAAATCTTAAGTTCTTTACTTAGAATTGTTATGGATAAAACCTTAAAGAATTGGAAAAGAAAAATTTTGCCTTTTTTAAAAATTTTCTTATAATCATTATATCCAATCTTTAATATGACTTTCACCTTTTGAAATTGTTTATGGTTTTGATCCACTAATTATTTTAGATTTTGTGTTTGTTTTTTAATGAATGAACTACTTTTAATGGTGAGAAAAAAAATACAAACTTAAATAGATTAATGAGAAAAGTTAAATTACAAAATAAAAAAAGGAATGAGTTGAAAGCCACTAGAGTCAACCAAGGCCAAAACAATGTTTTGAACCCGGTGATTGGGTTTAGGTTTAGGTTAAAATGTGCAAAAAACATTTTCCTCCCAAAGGAAATAACAGGTTGGCACTAAGAGGAGATGGTCCTTTCCAAGTTACCAAAAAGTCACTAACAATGTAGATAAGATTGATTTCCCCAATGAGCAAAATGTTAATGCTTTAATGCAATGATTAATGTTTCTTGCCTAACTACATTAGATGTTTCAGATTTGAAAATGAATTTTTTTCAAGGAAAAAGAGAATGATGCATACACAAGTAACAAAAATAAAAATTCAAGTATACTTTTCCACAAGATCCAATCACGATATCAAAATCTAAGTAATATAAGGCAAAATTAAATATCTACTTGCAAGATTTTGTCTTGAAAAGCCATCAAGAAAATCAAGAATCTATATTTTAGTTTAATTCGAACTTAACTCAGAATTTGGGCAATCAAGAAATCAAATCATGTTCCAAGATTGTATTTCTTGATTTGAGGCATGTTTGGAAGACCCTCACTTGAGAAGAAATATTGAAAATGAATCAAGTTCCATTCAAAATTGATGATTTTTGTATTAGGAATCTTGTTTCTTACATTGCTTCCTAATTTGTGTCTATTGGATAAGGTTAGTTAGGGTCTGTTCTGCAGTGCTTAAAAAAATCACTTCTAGCTCCAAAAGCATTTCTGGATAAAAAGTTGTGCTAAACAAGTTATTTTTAGTTGAAATTTTTAGCTTTTCAGAAGTACTTTTGAAATTCACTTCTAAAAAGGAAAAGCTAATTTTTTTTTGTTTTTCCTCCCCAAAAACACTTTTAGTACTTAATTTTTCATCCTTCCAATAACATAGTATTTTTTCTTTTTTTCCTTGGTGCTTAATTACAAATATGTTAAATTCATTAATTAAAAATAAAAAAATATTTTTTAAAATGCTAATTAGAAATATTTAATGGTTATATTTAAATATTTAAAATATAGTTTATACATTTTAATTAAATTTTATAAATAATTAATATTTATTACTTAAAAATATTTAAAATTCATATTTCATATATTAAAATATTAACAAGTTATAATAATTTTTTTATATTTTTACTAAAATGTAATAATATTAACTAATTTAAATATTATTTAAATGCATATTTATTACTTGATAATAACATGTCTAAAATGGACATTTTATTTCTCAATAGCACTTTTTGACAGTAATACTAAACACTTAAATTTTAAACCAAACTTTTCAAAAACACTTCTCAAAAGCACTTTTTAAAAGCATTGCCAAACTAGCCCTTAATTAATTATGTGTTTTGCTATTAAAACAAGTGGATATCATAAGAAATCATTTGTTGTCTAAAATATAAAATTAAGCTAATTTAGAAGTTATATGGCATGTAGGACTCTTTTATATACCCTTGTAAAAGAGCATATACCTTAGAATAAATAGCTGACCAATTATAGGAGTCTTATTTAAGTGTGTGGCTTTCAATAAGATTTTAGAGAAATATTTTGTAAATTTGGCAACTCCTTCAAGTAATAGACATTGCACTTGCCAAATAAGTCATCCTCTCCAGGTAAGTTGCATTCTTTATTAGTTTTATAAGGGTGTTTTAAAATATTAATTGAATTAAATTGTTGATTTCAATTTTATTAATGTCAAAGAGATCGACTAAAAATTTCAATAATGCCATTGCACAATGCCGACCTCTTCTAGGATCTTTAGTTCTAGTTTGGGTTAAATTCTTCATTAGACTTGCTTATAAATAAGCAAGGTTTGCCTTCTTTAGTTGTTAACTTTGATTCTTTTTTTATTAATAAAATATCACTGAGAGAGTTTTCTTCATATTAATGAATAGTTTCTTATTGTGTTCTTGATAATAATTTCTTCTTCAATTCTTTCAAGAATTCTCTGAGGGAGTTCTTCACACTTTATCTTGCCTAATTTTGCAAATTGAAAGGGATAATTAAAGGCCTTTGAAGGTTCTTGTTACTATCAAAATCCATTTGGTTACCAAAGGGAATGAAGACACTTTTGACAATCAACCATCATAATTCATTTAATCAATTTTTTCATCCTATCTTGTTGAATTCTTTAGTTTAGTTATTCTTGAAATTCTAACTTCCTTGACTGAAATTTTCAAATTCTTGAAAGGTTCTAAAAGCTTTGTTGCCATAGCTTTCTTCTAGTCCAAGAAAGTTTTTTGTTCCATCAAAATTCCTAGAGATCATTCTAGTTCCATCTTCTTGATTATTGTTGAATTCAATTTCAAGTTTCTTGTTCAAAAAATAATCATTCTTGTGTTTAGAAATGCCAAAATGTGGTTCCACAAGTTTTGTATTCAAGAAGTATCATTCATTTGAAATTCATAAGAACTCTTTCCTTATCTTTTGAATCAGAATTCTTGATTAATTCTTTACTCAATTTTCTTAATTCTAATTAAGTTCTCTTTCTTGGAATTTTTAAAATAATCCAATGCCTTTAGTGCACCATGTTGTTTGTTCAAGGTCTCTTTCAGTTGATTATTTGGTCTTTAAATTCAATCCCAAGTTTCTGCATCATTTAATCTAGTAGTTGGAGGGAAGTTGTCCACTCAAGAGTCTTGGCGAACAGTTCATTGGGAGGCACAAGGGGACCAGTTTATGACAGATTTCATGATTTTACCATTTGAGAGGTGTGACTTGTCTTAAGGATCCAGTTGTCCCTCTTACCAATGATTGCTCACATTTCCAATGAAGATCTTCAACAACTTTTGACAAAGTTTGAAGATGTTTTTCAGACTTCTAAAAAACTCCCTCCTCATAGAATGTAGGACCATCAAATTCCCCTAAAGGATGAGAGTTTGGTGGTCTAGATCAAGCCATATCATTACCTCACATGTCAAAAATGTGATATAAAAAGGCTAATCCAAGAAATGTTACAAACAAACATTATTAAAGATAACTACAATCCCTTTGCATCTTCAATTGTCATGGTGAAGAAAAAAATGACAGTTGACGCCTTTATGTAGACTACAAACAGCTCAACCAACACACTATCAAAGTTAAGCTTTCAATACATGTCATAGAGGAGCTACTTGATGAATTGGGGCATGCTTTCTACTTTTCCAAGCTCGATTTATGGTCTCGTTATCACCAAATCAAGATATGGGAGAAGGATATCCACAAGACTACATTTAGAACTCATGAAAGCCACTATGAGTTCTTGGTCCTAACCAATGCTCCTAATTTCCAAGAATTAATGAATGTTGATGGCAAACCTCTTTTGAAGAAGTTAATTTTGGTTTTTTTCTTTACGTCACATCTTAGAGAAGTTTTGAAACTCTCGAGGAAATATCAATTATATGCTAAGAAGACCAAACGTAACTTTGATACCACTGAGATCGAGTACTTGGGTCTTATAATCTCAAAAGGATCCATGGATGCCATAAAATTAGAAGGAGTGCTCACAATTCAAAAAGTGGCATTCTTATTTGATTACGAGGAGATTTTAGATCAAGATTGACCACTAGAGCTTGAGGTTTTTGTCAAATAAGATCACTTCCTACTAGTAAAAATAGGTGGCAAACATGTGGCCACAATTATATCGTCACCTACAGAAAGGGTATTTAAAATGTTAGGGTTAATGCCTTATTTAAATGGCCACGGGTGCAAGAAGGAAAACTGTTTCAGTACACTACATTCTTTGGCCTGATGTGTGGACCAAGGTGTTAGATTCTTGTCTCATGGATGCTAAACTCCAACAACTTTGTTTGGAAGTGCAGCACCAATCTCACTTGCATCCCAAATATTCTTGGGATGGCAAGGTTCTTAAGAGGAAAGGAAAGGTGGTGGTTGGGAATAGTAGCACTCTCATGAAGGATCTCTTTTAATGTTTCCATGGAAGAGTAATGAAAGGTTATTCAGGTATCCATGCTACTCGATACAAAATGGCGAGGCTCTTTTACTGGAAAGGTTTTTATCAAAGGCATCAGGTAGTGGATGAAGGAGTGTGTCGCTTGTCAGATCTATAAAAGTGATAATCAACTCATCCAAGGCTCTTGCAACCTCTGTTAGTACCTAATCGAGCTTGGGTAGCAATCAGTATCGATTTCATAAAGGGTTTACCAAACTTAAAATTGAAGAATACCATGCTGGTTGTGGTAGATTGATTGGCCAAGTATGGCCATTTTGTGGCCTTGTCTCATCTATTCTCAACCTTGAAAATGACTCAAGCATACTATAGTCACATCAACAAGTTGCATGGCAAACTTGAATCGATTATGTCAAATAAAAACAAAATGTTCATCAGTAATTTTTGAAAAAAACTATTCAAGAGGCTTGACACAAGCCTTCACATGTCCACAACTTATCATCCTGAAATAGATGGTCAAACAAAGATTCTTAATCGTAGTTTAGAAAGTTCCTTGAGGTGCATAATTGGTGAAAGGCCTCAAGACTAGTTCTTGTGGTTGCCTTTAGCTGACTGGTGGTACAACACCACCTACCACTCAGCTATTAGGTCTACACCATATGAGGCCCTATATGGACAAGAGCCTTCACACCATCTGCCTTATTTAGCTGGTATTTCTCCCATAGACATAATGGATCGTAGCCTTCAACAAAGGGAGGCAGCCAGGCAGCTTCTGAAAATTTCATTTAAGAAGGGTTCAAGTTCGAATGAAATAAATAGCTGACCACAGAAAGAGTGATAGAGAAGTTTAGGTTGGTGACTATGTATATTTGAAGCTATAGCCTTATCCACAGGACACAATGAGGAGACAATTGAATCAAAAGCTCTCTCCCAATTTTTTGGTCCATATGTTGTGGAAGCTTAAGTAGGGAAGGTAGCTTACCGATTGAAGCTACCAATAAGGTCTCGAATCCATCCTACCTTCCATGTTTCTCAACTTAAGAAACATATGAGAAAGGCCCCAACACAAACCAATCTGCCACTAGTAAGGACAAATGGAGCCCTTTTCAAGAAGCCAATCCCAGTGGTGGATAAGAGGATGGTAAAGAAAGGGAATCAGGCTACAACCGAGGTCTTAGTGAAATGGGCCAACACTTTCCCAAAAGATGCTACTTGAGAGAATCTACAAGATCTTAAGCAACAATTTCCACTGTTTGATCCTTGAGGACAAGGATCCTTTTAGGGATGGGAGTAATTGATATAGAAAAGAATTCTTAATAGGCGGCTACATTCAAAAATCTATTATGTTCGTTAGTTTCATTTTATTTGCTTGGTGTAAACACTGCGTTTTGATGTTTTAGATGTTTAGTAAAACGGTGCGCTTTAGTTGGATTGTTTAGTGGCTAAAACAACACATTTTTAAGCTTTGTATCAGCTAAATGCAACAATGCGTTTCAGAAGCACAACTGTCAAGTAACAGCTTCCTTAACTGATTCCCAAAACCGTTGCTCATTTTCCCTCTCAAGCATGTTTGGAGAGGAAAAGTTGTTGTGAATATTCAACACTGATTTTGCTTCTATGCTTTTCTTCTTCTTCAATCTCTTTTCTGTTGCTTCTTTTCTTCCTATTGTATTTTTGTTTCATTTACTTCTGTAACATAGCCATCTAGATTAGTTTTACCAAACCACACTTAACATTAAAATGACACATTTCATGGTATTTAGCATGAACTAAGTGCATCTTGTAACATCCATATTCTTTAGTTGGAATTTGTCATTAACAAAAAAGGTAGCTGAAAAGAATCTAGATATTGATAATGGAAAATTGACAATATTCTAGGTGTTAAGTCAGTGAAAGTCAAGGTTGGCAGTGGCATTGCATCAGAAAGAGACCAATTAGAAATGAACAAAATACATATTTAAATGACAAAACCATCCCAATAGCCCAAAAGCATTAGAGCCAGCTAGCATATTAAAATGGAAATAAAGCTTTAATTATCAACTTTCAACTCAATGCAAAAGCAGAAAACAGAAGCAACTTACTGTGACGATGTCGAGTATCACGAGCTTTCAAGTACTTTTGTTCTGCTGTAACAGACTCCAAAGCCTCTCTCAGCTCAGCAATTTTAACATTAATTGGGTTCAAATGTTCTGTAACAAAAAAAAAACGAAGGAAAACTGATCAAATGTGGGAAAATAAAATATCAGCGATGTACATACAAACATGGCAAAAAAAAAAGCAACTTAAATGCAATAGCCAAAGTTGAACACCAATAAAAACCACCATTTACAGCTTTCCCCTACAAACAAATTAGATAAATAGACATAAAAATACTGCAAAAAAAATTTATAACAAACCATCTTTGGCAAGGTCATGATCAGTGGGAATATGGCCGACATGAATATAGAAAGCAATGGTCTCTGGTGTTGAGTATGGATTGTGAAAACAAAACTTGTACATTCCACTTCGCGGGGCCTTGAATTCAATCTTGTCCCCAGATGTCCCCTTCAAACTGTGAACTGTATTACCCCCAGGCGAAGTTACCTGCATTCAACAAAATATCAGGCAGATTGTAATAAGCTGTTCTTCAAGGAAAACTAAAACCAATTTTAGACTCCTGAAATAATACTGAAACATAAGCCTAAAGTTCAACACAAGTACATATCCCACAGGTCAAATCAGATCAATTCAAGTGAATGAGCCTAAAGAATAGAACACCTCCCCCCCCCCCAAAAAAAATCGAACACCCTGAAAACATATTACATTATCTACGAACCATTAAAATCAAACACCCACAGGCAGTAGATCACAAATTTACAAATTCAAAAGACCATCCAGAAACATTCAACACTAGTCTCCATGGTTCCACGAAAAGCAAGGTATCAAAAATCTCAAATTTCATAAAAGAACAACCAACCTTTAGCCAATTGAATTAAATATGAAATTATCCTAAGAAGCCAACTTTCACCGAATGGAATTCGAGACCCAGACATAAAACAATTGAAAAATGGGCATAAAAAGTCGACCATTACCGCAAGGAATCAAATACCAAGGTAGAAAATCAATCCAAATTTCTCCAAAAAAGAAAAGACATCAAAGTCAGAGATCGGGTAATTAACTTACGGTGAAATCAATGCCAGGATGATCAGAACTCCAGAAAATATCGTGGTCGACGACGACAAAGTTGCCCGAAATTGTGTCGCCTTCGTAAAGCACGTATTCATAAACGCATTCCATGTCACTTACGGTCACCGAAAGGGAGGAAACGTTTCTCGCCCAATTAAAAAGAAACAAACAAATCAAAGCCCACTTCTTTCCCCATCTCTTCTCCATCTGTTTTAGAATTCCGATTTTTTTTCCTGAACTGATTTCTATCTAACAGCTAACGGTCTGAAAAATCTGTACTTCTCTTTTATCAGAGCTTCCATTCAACGAATCAGTAGTGCACTTACCATATAACTTCCATTTATGAACGAAACGCCGCCGTTTCCTCGACGTCGTTCCGCGTCTGCTTTTACTTTTACCCGTTATTCTTTTTAATGCTTCTTTGACCCTTATATTATAGTTAAATGAGCAATTGGTACAATACAAATTTTTATCAATTTGTCCTTGTACTTTCCTTCCGTCTACCCGATCAAATGCTATTTTATTTAGAAACAACTCAAAACTCTTTAAAAAATATCAAAATTGTAAAAAAAAAAAAGAAATTCTAAACTGTCCAATAACATACTAGAAAAGTTTTTAAAAAGCATAAATTTCTAATTTTTCTAAAAAAGGCCCAAAATTTCAAACAAGCGGATTTTAAAAAAATTTATGAAATTTTTAATCTTTTTCTTAAAGTTTTAAAATCACTGCTCATAGATGATTCTTTGTATATTTGGAAATTTAGAGGTAGCTTAAACCTCTACTCTAAATTCTGAGTGTAAGTGTTCCTGTACCTATGATTAAATGTGAGATATGATTGTTTGTGAAATTGTGAAATCATGAACATATGAGATGCTATGATATGTTCTATGAGTTTATGTTGACTGTTGTGGAAGTGAATATGAGAGTATATTATTCATGTCATGTGATGGTAAATATGAGGGTATGTTCTCATGCCTTGTGACAGAGATTATATAACACCCCTAATCCGTATCCGTCGCCGGACTAGGGTTACGAGTCATTACAGTACAAAAACATAATTCTGAACTTTCACAAATTTAAACATAGTGTATTATCATGAATCATTTATTTATTAGCAAATATATATTTACATAAACAAATACTTTCTTTATATATATCCAAACCATCATTCGAATTCACAAACATATACATATATATGTGTACACATAATTATCATTTTTGCAAAAATGCATATAATTTCTATGGTGAACTATTACGTAAATTCACTATTTAAATGGTCATTTATCAATGTTTCATTTACAGGCCTTATTAAACAAAAAAATATTAATAATTAATCATTATTTAACCTCATAACCAAATATAAAACTAATACATTTTCCATGCAAACCGAACTAAATTAACCTATGCATTATCGAACATATGCATGTCTCATACCATGCATTATCAAATTTACATTAATCATGCTTAACCTTATAATCAAAACAAAATAAACTATTACCAAATATATTATTATACAAAACACTATTCATGTGGTAAATTTTCTTCTCATTATCCGAATAGGCAAATCCTTATCGTCATATTCCTTTCAACTTTATTACGTCACAAACAAATATACATTCGCACATGAAATCATGTATAAACCTCTTATAAGTTACATATTCTAAACTCATCATTCAAATATATTTTATCCAAACCAAAAACCTAAATCGAAACAAATAATTATATCATGAAATTTATATATATATATAAATATAATCATTACATCAATCTACTTTCAGATCTAACATCAATAAATCATTTTCAATCATACCATATGTATCACATATTTCATTCACATGTAATATATAACATATAAACTAAAAGTAAGCTCAAACCATATCCAAGTATGAACGAATCTATCATGGAAATTAAGCCATTTTCGCATGGCTAAAGTTATACATATTCAAGGTTGATCAAAATATGAATTAGCCTATACATGCCAAAAGTTCGAAGATAGACTTTTAAAAATACCGAAAGTTGATGATAGAGTGGATGACTTCGATCACGATCCCCAAGCTCGTAACTTACAACCAAAATCTATAAAATAGAGTAACAAAAACACACAGGGTAAACTAACTTAGCTTAGTAAGGCCTTAAGCAAATTAAGCAACTCAATGAATAATCAAAACATTCAAACTAACCAAATTATATCTGTAATATTATACTTCATCTTAATAAATTACCTTGGTCGGATGTTCACAATCAATTATATAATACCAGATAAATATTTCAAATAAGCCGAATATACAAGATCAAATATTTCATCACATAGTCACTTACATATATGGCCAAATACACAAGATTCATTATATCTTCACATATGGCCGGATATATAAGTTAAATAAAACATCACATATAACCTATAGTTAAAATTCAATATAACATCACTTATGGACGAATATGCACATATAAGATAACTTCATATATAACCGAATATTCAAGTTCAATATAAGCTCACATGTACTTACCTTTTAGGCCAAACATATACAATGCAATTTAGCTCAATTTCACTTGCTCAATATCCACAATAACTTGAATTCTCATCATCATAAACTTGAAAACAAATCACTGGTATAAACCTGCTAGGCATAAGCTTGAATCACACACCGGCACAAGGCCTGCTAGACTCAAAGTCTGATATTTATTCACCGGCACTAAGCCTGCTAGGCACAAAGCCCGATCAAAGTCACCAGCACAAGGCTTGCTAGGCTCAAGGCTCGAATATCACAAATACAAAAATCATTCCACAACATTTCACATATATCAAATCGTATAATATTCCATGTAACACAACACATTTTCAGAGGCTTCGATATCATTCAAATACAACTTAATTACATTAATTCATTTACATATATCATTCAGCTATCAACTAATACATTATAAAATTTGAATCATCATAGTAAATCATTTTATGTTCAAAATAAACCATGTTTAATTGCTTAAAGACTTACCTTAGATATCGACGGACGTTACGAATCAACTATTCAACTATTTTTGTTTTTCTCCGATACAAGTTTGATTTCCTTTGTTCTTGATCTATATAATTTCAAATTAACCTCATTTAAACACATTTCATTCAATTTAATCCAACAACACATAAATGGGCAAATTACCATTTTACCCCTGATATTTCATACTTTTACAAATTAGTCCTAATTGCATAAAACACAAAATACACAAAATTTCACCACAACATAGTTGAGCCGAATCTTTATATAATCATACTAATCCATTTTTTCCATCTATTTCACATTTAGTCTCTCAATTTATTATTTTTGCAATTTAGTCCTAATTACTCAAAATCTTCAAAAAATCAAATACAAAACAGGTTAATCTAAAACATATTTTTAATATTTCATCATCAAACATCACAAAACACAAATATTCATCAATGGCATAATTCAAAATATGCATCAAAATCAGAAATTTAAACATCGGTCGGATAGCACTCGAACAACGATCTCAAAAACGTAAAAATTATCAAAAACTGAGCTAATTACATACCTTAATTGAGCTTAATAAGTTGCCGAACCCTTAAAGCTTTCTTTTCTTTCTTATTTTCTTTAGTTTCAGCAAAAACAAAGAACATACATGGTTGTTTTTATTTTATGTTATAATATATACATATTATTACTTATAATATAACTTTAATCATTTTAATATTATTTCCACCCACTAACTAGTGACCGAATGTGTCCATGCCAATTTCAATGGTATAATTGCATTATAAATACCCCACATTAAAAGAACAAAGCAATTAGGCGCTTTAACAATTAGCATGAAATTTTACATTTTATGCGATTAAGCCCTTTTATTTAATTAAGTACACAAATAATCAAATTTTCATACGAAACTTTCACACATGCTAATTCACATATAATAAACACGAAAAATAGTATTTAAATATTTTTTGACTCGGATTTGTGGAAACCACTGTTTCGACTAGGGTCTAAATCGGACTGTTACAGATTACATTGTGTTAATAATGTGAATATGTAGCGAATATGTGTGAAAAATCGATACATAAATATGTGATATTAATATGGATACTTTGGCTTTGTGACTTAATGAGACCGTTGGATATAGTTGGCATACCATAGGATTGTGAGTATTTACCTATGTGTTTTGTGATATATGGGGTGCTGAGGCCTAGGGATAGTGTTGGAGAGATAAGGGAATGTGAGCCGAGCTCTATTCATCGGGATATACATGTGTGGTGTGTTGGAGAGTGTTAGCTATACACTTCGCTTATGGGATATGATTGACTCTACGAGTCTATGTGTGGTGTGATAGAGATCCCTGTATCTGATGAGTGGTGATAAAGTCCACTTTACGTTTCATAAACTCAAGAGCCAAATTATCATACACTATGACTAAATGTGATTGTATGTAATTATATGTGCTCATATGTGATTAATATGTGTCAGAATATATATATGCCTAAACATTTGTATAAATAATATGTAAAAGAATGAATGAAATATGACTACGTATGTGAATTATGACACTTAGTTAATGACATTTTGGGAATATGTTGTATGTGGTTTGGTTGATGCATGACGACTTGTTTGCGTAGTGATTGTTCTAGGCATTCACTGAGCTTGTTAAGCTCACCCACTCCATTTTATCCTTTGTAGAGTAGTTGCGTTCTCAATGTGAGCGGTGTGACCGTCGAGGGATTGATCCAAGTCATTCTTTATTCATTATAGTAGGCGTTTTGCTTATTCTAGTTCTAGGGACTAAAAAGGCAATATGGTAGACATTTATATTAGATTGTTAAAACGTATTTGGGATTATTTACATATTATGTATGTTTGGAAGCATGTGGACTTGGATTTGGTATTTGGACTATTGTTTTGGACATTTTGATACTTATATGACTAGGGAATGAAGCATGATGTTTAGGGATGAAGTTTGAATGAATGCTGAATTTTTGTAACTAGAAGTAAAGGTATCGATATTAGGGCTTTTAAAATGATACCTCTGTATTCTTGAACGTGCAGGGAGTTAGAATACCAATTTGGTATCGATACCTTGGCCTGAGTATTGATACTCGAGGTGTAATTTTTGATACCTTACAAAAGGTAGCAACATTTTTTTATGTTTTGAAATTTGGTGAGAAACAGAATGCTAGTTTGGTATCAATTGTCCATGTGGCATCAATACCACTTAAAAGAAATATCAATACCATAAAGGCAATATCGATACATACATAACATTTTTGGGAAAATTTTATAAGTGGTCCTAATGCATGATTAATACATATGTTATGCTATTTTCTGAATTATTGGCATGGTTTATCAACAAAACATGAATGTATGGTTTATAATTCATGATAATGCTATGTTATTATTAATCGAAAAAAAAGATGCATGAGAAATAACATGTCATTTTAGATGAACAAGTAGTGAGACGGTGGTGTGGCATCTTGATATTCGGCTTAATGTTCCGACCGGTATAGAGTGTTACATTTGGTGGTATCAAAGCCTCAGTTTAATTACTCTCAAACCTAGGTGATTGCTATGTGTTTGGAGTTTCGAAACTTATGAGTTTAAATTTCCTAACTTTCATAAAATGGTTGATATGACTCTGTTTGAATTGCATGAGATATCTCTTATTTGTAAGGTATAAGGGGTAGGAATGTAGGCATAGGTCAGGTAAAGTTCTTCTGAAGAGATATCTTAATGGCCTTATCCCTTATTCGGACATATTCCCAAAATAGAGTCATTTCTTCTTGAGCTTAGCCAAGATCAGTGGCTAACCTTAGTTGGTGTTTCTCCAACATTCGGAATTGTTGTTGCAACATCTCAAGAGCATCAATCACTTTTTGCTCAAAGTTACTGTGAGATATTGATGGAGCAGCATCAGTACTCATAGATGGTGGTGACATAGATGTAGAGCCCTGATGCCGTGACATTTCCTCTACAAAAAATCTTAGGGTGATTTATTCTGTTATGGCTCCTTTGTTGGGGATTGTGTCTTCATTCGCTTGAATAGGAACCTTCAACCTTTAACAAAGAACCGTGATGAGCGACAAAAAAATTAAGGTATCGGCATTCTTTTTGGAGCAGCGGTGGACTTATCTAAAGATGATGTTTCCAATATTAATCTTTCTGCCAGTCATAATAGAGTGTAATAATAATAGTTGTTCTTTTAAAATAGTTGAGTTGTGAGTAGAAGGGATGAAAAAAGTTTTAAGAAAATGATACCAAACCTTATAGTAAGGCTTCAATGATACGCGGTCAATGGTGTAGCAATCATTTCAAGAAACTATCCATTTCATTCCCTCTACACGTAAATCTGTTAGAACTTGGTTGAGTCCTTCAATTGTCATTGTCTTGACAAATTGGGAGTGTTCATCAGGGATGTCAGATAACCAATATTGCACATTGATTGAGTCTTCATTGAACATCACCGAGACACCGCGCACATATATAAAAGCATTATTAGGAGAGGTGAGATGAGCATAAAATTCTTTCACTACCTTGGTAAGGACGTCATTGGGGTGGAGACAAAAGATTTGTCACCCATGCTTCTCCATAATAGAACAAATCACTTCAAAGTAGCCCATAAAGGGGGCATCCTTGAAAGGAAACCTTTTTCCTTGCAAAATAGCCTTGATATGTTTTGGATATACTTTTCTTTCGCAATTTTGCTAAAGAATATCCGCAGTCCGCAGATGCGTGGAGGTGAAGAAGATGGTGCTTGGCGAGCCATTTGAAAGAGAATAGTGACTAAAAAATGAAAAAGGTGAGACCTTTACAATTTTATGGAGTAAAAATAGAGAAGGGTGAAGAATATGAAACAGAAAAAGTTAGAAAAGAAGTGAATCGACACGGGTAAAACATGAGAGAAAATATAAGAATGACATGGGGGATAGGATTAACTTGATATTGTGCTTTGACACAGAAAAAATTAAGAAGAAAAAAGAAAAATAATAGAAAAATTATTAAACGAAAATTAACTAATATATTAAATGGGATGATTTCTAGAAACCTGGGCTATAATGTGCTTGCAACAAGAGAAAATAATAGTTAAGTGAACTTATTGCATAAACTAAACAAATAAATTAAAAACAAAGTAAATGGATAAAATAGTGCAGAAAAGAAATATTAAGCAGTTCAAAAAGTGATGGAATTTTTATCACGAATTATAGGAGCTCCAAAGTAATACTTTAATAGTTGGTCATTGAATTTGAAAGTAGGACCAATCTTGTTGTTTTCCAACTCCATGACAATAGACATGCACTATCTCGAATGGGCCAGACCAATGAGATTTTAATTTGCCAGGAAACAATTTAAGCCTAGAATTAAATAACAAGACTTATTGTCTGGGTGCAAATTGCCGTGGCAAAATCTTGCTGTCATGCCATTGTTTGGTCTTTTTTTTGTACAGCTTGGCATTCGCATAAGCTTGTGCTCTGAATTCTTCCATCTCATTCAACTCCAATAGGAAGTTAGTACCAGTAGAATTCTAATCCATATTCAATTTCTTAATAGCCCAATATGTCTTATATTCAAGTTCAAAGAGAAAATAACAGGGTTTCCCATAAACAAGCTTGAAAGGCGACATCCTTTAGGGTGTTTTGAATGCAGTGCGATATGCCCACAAAGCTTCATCCAATCTGGATGATCAATCTTTACGGGTAGGATTGACTACATTCTCTAGAATTTGTCTAATCTCTCTATTAGATACTTCCGCTTGTCCATTAGTCTGGGGATGGTATGCCATGGCAATTTTATGCTTAACTCCATACCTGTTCAGAGCATTAGCAACTAATTTGCAGTCAAGGTGTGAACCTTCATTACTAATTACAGCACGAAGGGTACAAATCCTGGTAAAAATATTCTTATGTAGAAATTTCATTACCGATTTGGCATCATTCATTGGTAAAACAACAACCTCAACCCACTTGGAGATATAATCAATAGCTAAAAGTATGTATACATTGCCCCAAGAAGGTGGGAATGGACTTATGAAATCAATTCCCCAAACATCAAATAGTTCCAATTCTAAAATAGTTTGCAAGGGCATTTTATACCTCATCGATAGATTTCTAGTTCTTTGACAGTGATTGTTAACTTGGCAAAATTCATGAGCATCTTTAAACATGGTTGGCCAATAAAAATCATATTGGAGAAGTTTTGCAGTAGTTCTTATGCCCCCTAAGTGTCATCCATATGATTCTGAATGACAATGATATAAAAATACTTTGATTCTTGCCATTTGGAACACACCTCCGAATTATCTGGTCTGCATAATGTTTGAATAAAAATAGCTCATCCCAAAAATACTACTTGGCATTATGGATAAATATCCTTTATCTTTGATTGGTGAGCTCAGGTGGCAGTAAACCACTAACCAAAAAATTTACGATATCGACATACCATGGTAATGCCATGGCAACTATCAGTTGCTCATTTGGGAAATCATCCTGAATGTGCTGAATATTACCGTCTTCATTTCCTGCTTCAATTCGAGACAAGTGATCAACCACTTGATTTTTTGTGCCTTTCCTGTTTCTAATTTCTAGATTAAATTCCTGCAATAGTAGTATCCATTAAATTAATCTGGGCTTGGCGTCTTTCTTGGTTACCAAATACTTAATATCAGAGTGGTCTGTACAAACCATAATTTTGGTGCCCACTAAATAAGCTTTGAATTTTTTGAAGGAAAATACCACAACTAACAGCTTCTTCTTAGTGGTGGTATAATTTAGCTGTGAATCTATCAACGTGCGACTTGCGTAGTAGATAGCATGAAATACCTTGTCCTTTCTTTGCCTAAGTACTACCCCTATGGCAAAATCACTAGCATCACACATAAGTTCGAAAGGTAAAGTTCAATCTGGTGCTATGACTATTGGTGTTGTGACTAGTCGCCTTTTCAATTCCTCAAATGGTTGTAAGCATGACTCATCAAAATTGAAATATCTAATGTGTTCTAACAATGTACACATGGGTTTGGATATTTTTAAAAAATCCTTGATAAATCATGAATAGAATCCTACATGGCCAAGAAAATTACGAATATCTTTAACTATGGTGTAATAGCCCAAAATTGACCCTAGTCGGGGAGTGGTTTCGGGACCACAAAACCGAGTCATAAAAATAATTAATTTCCATATTCTATGCTTATTATGTGTGTACATGAGTATGTGGAAGTTTCATTCTCCAATTTTGCCAATTGCATGAGAAATTATTAAATAGGGATCGATATGAGACATGGTGAAACTATGATAGGCTAATTTAAAATGGTCTATTAATGCATGTTATGAAAATGATGGGTTTGCATGTCAAATTACCCAAAATTTGAGCTAGTGGTTGGCCATGCTATGGGTGGAAACATGTTGGGAACATGTTGGCTTAGTGAGGTATGTTAGAAAAAAATAAAATAAGGAGTATGGGTAATAAAGAAATGAAAACAAAAAAATGAGTGGTTGTTCCCCCCCATTGCCGTGAGCTAAAGAAAGGAAAAGAAAAATTTTGTTCATCCTTTTTCATCCTCTTTTGACCGAAAATTCTAAGGAAGGAGGAAGGAGTTCTTGCTTCATGTTTGGTTTGGAAGAGGATTAGGAGGAAGTTTGGCCATGCATGTAACTAGATTGAGGTATGTTTGATATTATTCTTTGAGATTCATGTATATTTTAAGTTGTAAGTTTGAAATCTACCTAGCCATGGTTCAAACCTTGTTAAATGATGGAGATGATATTCGGCCATGAATGTTACATTCTTGGTTGGTATTTTGATGTCTTTGGTGATGAGGTATGGAGACGGTTGACTTTGAGTGTTTGAACTAACTAAGGATCAAATAGATGCATGGGTACAAAGTAGGAAGAATCGGCTACTATGGTTGATACTAATGCCGAATGTGAAAATGTTATATTAAGTAATGTATGTGAATTGTGTTAATAATATGAAAAAATATTTAGATGTATTATAATTGATAAAGTATTAAATCAAAAGTTGCTAAAATTGCCATTTCTTTAGCCGAATATGTGTTTGATCAATGAAGAATTTGTTGAAGAATATAGGTGAACTTGGTAAGAGTACTCGGCTTAGTGTATAAATGATATAAAGATTTTAGAAATTATTTTTGGTTAGGTGTATGTATGATTAGGTATATTCGGCCATATGAGTAAATATATAGATGATGTTAAATTTGATTATGTATAATGGGCCATATAGGGTACACATTGTGATATTAACTTTGATTCTCTATAATTGATCAAGTGGGTGATTAGTAAGGGTGATTGCCGAATATACTAACATACATATGCATGTGTAATTAGATTGTAAATATTTAGCAAGGCGGTTAAACTAGTTGATTTATTGATTAAGCTCAAGGAGTTAAAGGAGGAGAATCGAGCAAAGGCAAAGAAAAGATCATCGAGTAGCCGAGTTGGAACCGTCTTACCCAACACAGGTAAGTCATTAAGCATATCTTTGGTATTGATTTAAATGATCGTAATACCTATACCATTGTGTTTAATGAGATGAAATGTATACAAATGTATATGTAAGTAGAGATGAAATTTGTCGAATGTAAAAAGGAAGTGAAGCCTATAGAGTGGCTGGTTTTCGGCACTAAGTGTGCGGGCAATAAGTGTTCACGGTCATGAGATTGGCACTAAGTGTGCGGGTTTAAATTGTACAGCACTAAGTGTGCGAGTTTAAAGTACATGGCACTAAGTGTGCGCGGTTGATTATTAATCACTATGTGTGCGAACCCAATATATATTTTCTATAAATTATTTACATTAAGGGTGCGACTTTACCGAGTCAATTTTGGACAGCGAAAAAGGTAAGTACCTTGAGTTCATGGCTAATAGGCGCTATGTTTATATTTGGAGTTGAGCTTGGTAAGTTTTGAACCTATGTGACGATTATAGTTGAAGTCACGTACATAAGGTTCATTGTGAAATAGGTGAAAGTTCGTTTAATTGTATAATTATAACGAAAATAAAATGATGTATGAAAGGCCAATGTAGGACTTGGTATGAGATTGAACCATAGGGTTTAAGGAACTATGGTATAGTTTGGTATGGATGGAGTACTTAACCTCATTTCATTGTTTCCTGTTGTGATAATTTTATTAATGGATGGTTGTGGAATGCTTATGGCTTACTGAGTTATATACTCATTCGGTGTTTGCTTGTCACCTATTCTAGGTTTCTTGGACTCGTCTCTTTTTGCGTGATCGTGCCGTCGTCGAAGTCATCACACCGGCTAGCAACCTTTGGTATTTTCTTCTTAGTTGGTCTAAGAGATCATTTCGGCATGTATAGGCTAATATGTTTTGTTGAAATTTGGTATGTAAACTTTTAGCCATGCGAAAATGGCATAATGTTCGGTTGAATTTGGTTCTAATGTTGGGACGTAAGTCTTGGTAATACGATTTTTATGCCATATGTCATGGCTGATTAATTTTGGTGTTAAGATCCATGATATGGCAATAGCGTAGTAGGGAGATGTTTGACAATGATTAGCCTTTGGTATGGCTAGTCATGATTATAATTTTGTGATATGTATGATGAATTACTAGTTAGATCAATGAGAAATCACGAAATGGACATAGTTGCTTCAGTAACAGATGCTGGCAGCAGCAGTGACGTGGGATTGAAAAATTACAAAAATTAGTAGGAATGGAATTAAATAGTGAATAAATTATGTAATCGAAGCTCGATGAGTCTATTTTCATATAGAAGTAACAAAACAATCATATGGACAGTCTGTTAAGAGATATTCAGGTTCTCGTGAGACAGAGCCAGAACAGTTTCTGGGTTCCCTGTTCCGACTTTGGAAATTCATTATAAATTAACCAGAGATAATTAGGAGCCATGCCATATATGTATAGATTCCTCTCTGAGTCTAGTTTCTATAGAAACAAACGGCATTAGTATTGAAGCACTGTACAGGGAGATATCCAGGTCGTAATGCGCAAAGGTCAGTGTAGTCGACCCCAGTAACATGGGAGACTTTGACTAATAAACTGTACTAATTGGCCCGACCAAAAATTCTAGAAAAAAATATGTAGATGGGCATATGAGTCTAGTTTCAGGGAAAATTCACAGAACTGGATTTCGAGTTCCAGAACTCAAGATATGATTTTTAAAGCGACTTGTACGCAGATTGGCAGCTAGTCTAGAAAAATTTTAATAAGTGGTTTGAAGTCTGTTAACACCTCGTGTTCGACTCCGGCGACGGTCTCGGGTTCGGGGTGTTACATTTGATTGGTATCAGAGCTATGGTTTAGTCGGTTCTAGGACTACCATAGCACGTATGAGTCTAGCTATACATGCCGAATGTTAATGTTTAAATGTGTGATGACTTCTGACGGTTAAAATTTATGTTTTGATTAGTAAATGGATCCCGGTGTAGAGAGAACCTTGGCGGATGACATTGAAAGTGTAGCGGCTGCTCCTGCACAAGGGACACCGCCTGTTGAACCTCAGTCATCTGCGAATAATCAAGGTGAGGGGGCTAAACAAGCCTTCTTTACCATGATGAATGAGTGGGTCGCGCAGTATGCCCGAACCAATCCGGCTGTCCAACAATCCCCGAATTTGAATAATCCACCCCAGGAGCCCGTAATGCCATTAGTTACTGATCCTGTGAGGCTGAGTAAGCCACCTGTAGACTTGATTAGGAAGCGCGGGGCTGAGGAGTTCAGGGCCATAGTTACTGATGATGCTGAAAGGGCCGAGTTCTGGCTTGATAACACCATTCGGGTGTTCGATGAACTGTCATGCACACCCGATGAATGTCTAAAGTGTGCTATATCTTTGTTGCGAGACTCAGCCTACTATTGGTGGAGGACCTTGATTTCCATAGTCCCAAACGAACGAGTTACTTGGGATTTCTTCCAAGCGGAATTTTGGAAGAAATATATTAGTCGACGGTTCATCGATCAAAAGCATAAGGAATTCTTGGAACTTAAGCAAGGCCGTATGACAGTATCTGAATACGAACATGAATTCGTAAGACTCAGTAGGTATGCCCGGGAGTGTGTAGCTGATGAGGTTGCCATGTGCAAAAGATTCGAAGAAGGATTGAACGAAGATTTAAAGCTACTAGTGGGTATTTTGGAGATAAAAGAATTCGTGACACTAGTCGAACGAGCCTGCAAGGCGGAAGAACTTGGAAAGGGGAAGAAGAAGGCTGAATTTGAAGCTAGAGACTATCGTAAAAGATCGACGGGTAAAGCTCCATTCTCAGCTGTAAAAAAGTTCAGGGAGGACACTAATAAGTCGAGGATGACTGCGGGAATTTCCATCAGAGCACGACCATCGACGGACCCCCGAGCTACTTCGGTAGCTAGTGTGGGCAATAATCGTCTAGAGAAACCTGAATGTCCCCAATATGGAAGACGACACATAGGTGAATGTTGGGGTAAGTCTATTAACAGGGCCTGTTACGGATGCGGTTCGAAGGACCACTTCATTAGGGATTGCACGGAGCTTGATGAGAAGAATAAGATTCAAGGTGCAAGACCTAGTGGAGTGACAACTAGAGGTAGACCACCGAGAATTTTAGGAGGTAGGGGTGGTAGTCAGAGAGGGGCCTCTGATACGGCTGTTCGAGCCGAGAACCGTACTCCTGCTAGAGCATATGCCATTCGCGCACGAGAGGAGGCATCCTCCCCTGACGTCATCACTGGTACCTTCACTCTCTTTGATACTAATGTGATTGCATTGATTGACCCTGGCTCTACTCATTCATATGTATGCGAAACCTTAGCATCCAGTAAGACTCTACCTGTTGAGTCTACTGAGTTCGTAATTCGAGTGTCAAACCCTTTGGGTCAATGCGTACTTGTTGATAAAGTGTGTAAGAGATGCCCTCTAATAATCCGAGAATCCTATTTTCCGGCCGATTTGATGCTTTTGCCGTTTGACGAATTTGATGTTATTCTTGGTTTGGATTGGTTGACCGCGCATGATGCGGTTGTGAATTGCAAAAGCAAGACTATTGATTTGAGGTGCGCAAATAACGAAGTAATCCGAGTTGAGTCTACGGATTTGGAGGGGTTGCCAGCTATAATATCAGCAATGTTGGCCCAGAAATATGTAAGAAAAGGGTGCGAAGCATACCTTGCGTATGTACTTGATGATAAAGAATTAGAAAAGAAACCCGAATCTGTGCGGGTGGTTTGTGAATACCCGGATGTTTTTCCTGAAGAATTACCGGGTTTACCACCTGTTCGGGAGGTAGAGTTTGGTATTGAGCTTGTACCTAGGACTACGCCGATTTTGATAGCTCCGTATCGTATGGCACCAACCGAGTTAAAAGAGTTAAAAGCTCAGTTGCAAGAATTGACGGATAGAGGTTTTGCTCGACTAAGTTTCTCACCTTGGGGTGCACCAGTATTGTTCGTGAAAAAGAAGGACGGAACCATGAGGTTGTGCATTGACTATCATCAACTGAATAAAGTGACGATAAAGAACAAATATCCGTTGCCGCGCATCGATGATTTGTTCGACCAACTGAAGGGAGCCTCAGTGTTCTCAAAAATAGATTTGAGATAGGGCTATTATCAGTTGCGAATTCGAGATTCAGACATACCCAAAACTGCTTTCAGAACGAGGTACGGTCACTACGAGTTCTTGGTGATGCCGTTCGGGCTCACTAATGCCCCTGCGGTATTTATGGATTTGATGAATCGGATCTTCAGACCATATTTGGATCAGTTCGTAGTTGTGTTCATTGATGACATCTTGGTCTATTCAAGAGATGAGATCGAACATGCTGAACACTTGAGATTAGTGTTGCAAGTTTTGCGGGATAAGAAGTTATATGCTAAGTTCAGTAAGTGTGAGTTCTGGTTAAGAGAGGTTAGCTTCTTGGGTCATGTGGTATCCGCATCGGGTATTCGAGTTGACCCGAACAAAATCTCAGCCATACTTAACTGGAAACCTCCGAGAAATATTACTGAGGTTCGGAGCTTTTTGGGACTCGCCGGTTATTACCGACGATTTGTAAAAGGTTTCTCGATGATAGCCACACCAATGACGAAGCTACTTCAAAAGGATGTTAAGTTCGAATGGACGGAGAAATGTCAGAAAAGCTTCGATCAACTAAAAACTCGTTTGACTGAAGCTCCAATTTTAGTGCAACCCGAATCAGGCAAAGAGTTTGTCATTTATAGTGACGCATCCCTACTCGGGTTGGGTTGCGTATTGATGCAAGAAGGTCGAGTTGTGGCCTATGCGTCGAGACAATTGAAGCCACACGAGAGAAATTATCCAACCCATGATCTCGAGCTAGCCGCCATCGTATTTGCTTTGAAAATATGGCGACATTATTTGTTTGGCGAAAAGTGCCATGTATTTTCGGATCACAAAAGTCTCAAAAATTTGATGACTCAAAGAGACTTAAATCTGCGACAAAGACGTTGGCTTGAGTTGTTGAAAGATTACGAGCTTGTCATTGACTACCACCCGGGAAAGGCTAATGTGGTTGCGGACGCCTTAAGCCGGAAATCGCTATTTACTTTACGAGCGATGAATGTGCACTTGTCTGTTCTACCCGACAATGTGTTAGTAGCTGAATTAAAGGCCAAACCATCATTGATTCATCAAATTCGTGAAGCTCAGAAAGTCGACGATGAATTGGTTGCAAAACGGGCTGAATGTATTCCGAATATGGAATCCGAATTTCAAATTGATGATGACGATTGTTTGAGGTTCAGAAGTCGGTTGTGTGTTCCAAGAAATTCAGAACTCATTTCGATGATTCTGAACGAAGCTCATTGTAGCCGAATGTCAATTCACCCGGGGAGTACGAAAATGTACAACGATTTGAAACGTCAGTTTCGGTGGCATGGTATGAAACGAGACATCTCCGACTTTGTTTCGAGATGTTTAATATGTCAACAAGTGAAAGCAGAACATCAAGTACCTTCAGGATTACTTCAGCCGATCATGATACCCGAGTGGAAATGGGATCGAGTCACAATGGACTTTGTGTCCGGACTACCATTATCAACAAGTAAGAAGGATGCGATTTGGGTTGTTGTTGATAGACTGACTAAGTCGGCTCACTTTATCCCCGTGCGTACGGATTTTTCATTGGATAAACTAGCCGAATTGTATGTTTCTCAGATTGTGAGATTACATGGAGTACCTATTTCTATCGGGTCGGATAGAGATCCGAGATTCACCTCACGATTTTGGAAGAAATTGCAAGAAGCTTTGGGTACCAAGCTGCATTTTAGCACCGCTTTTCATCCCCAAACCGATGGTCAATCCGAGCTGATAATTCAGGTACTCGAGGATATGCTGAGATGCTGCATCCTTGAGTTTAGTGGTTCATGGGAACGGTATTTACCTTTGATTGAATTCGCTTACAACAATAGTTTTCAATCAAGTATTAAGATGGCACCTTACGAGGCTTTGTACGGTCGTAAATGCCGTACACCATTGTTTTGGACCGAGCTCGGTGAAAGTAAAATTTTTGGAGTTGATTTGATTAAAGATGCCGAAGAGAAAGTAAAGGTAATCCGTGAAAGTCTGAAGGCAGCCACAGATCGTCAGAAATCGTATGCGGACTTGAAACGAAAGGACATTGAATATCAGGTGGGAGATAAAGTGTTCCTTAAAGTTTCGCCTTGGAAAAAGGTACTCAGGTTTGGCCGTAAGGGCAAGTTGAGCCCGAGATTCATTGGGCCGTACGAAATCTCCGAACGAGTTGGTCTGGTTGCGTATAGATTGATTTTGCCCCCTGAGCTTGAAAAGATTTACGACGTCTTTCATGTTTCGATGCTTCGACGCTATCGATCTGATCCATCGCACATAATTAGCCCATCAGAGGTTGAAATTCAAGCCGATATGAGTTATGAAGAAGAACCGATGCGTATCCTAGCTCGTGAAGTGAAGGAGTTGCGAAACAAAAGGGTTCCGTTAGTGAAGGTGTTATGGCTCAAACACGGGATCGAGGAAGCTACTTGGGAAACCGAGAGCTCGATGAAGGAACGATACCCAAACCTATTTACCGGTAAGATTTTCGGGGACGAAAATTTCTTAAGTGGGGGAGAGTTGTAACAGCCCAAAATTGACCCTAGTCGGGGAGTGGTTTTGGGACCACAAAACCGAGTCATAAAAATAATTAATTTCCATATTCTATGCTTATTCTGTGTGTACATGAGTATGTGGAAGTTTCATTCTCCAATTTTGCCAATTGCATGAGAAATTATTAAATAGGGATCGATATGAGACATGGTGAAAATATGATAGGCTAATTTAAAATGGTCTATTAATGCATGTTATGAAAATGATGGGTTTGCATGTCAAATTACCCAAAATTTGAGCTAGTGGTTGGCCATGCTATGGGTGGAAACATGTTGGGAACATGTTGGCTTAGTGAGGTATGTTAGAAAAAAATAAAATAAGGAGTATGGGTAATAAAGAAATGAAAACAAAAAAATGAGTGGTTGTTTCCCCCCCATTGCCGTGAGCTAAAGAAAGGAAAAGAAAAATTTTGTTCATCCTTTTTCATCCTCTTTTGACCGAAAAGTCTAAGGAAGGAGGAAGGAGTTCTTGCTTCATGTTTGGTTTGGAAGAGGATTAGGAGGAAGTTTGGCCATGCATGTAACTAGATTGAGGTATGTTTGATATTATTCTTTGAGATTCATGTATATTTTAAGTTGTAAGTTTGAAATCTACCTAGCCATGGTTCAAACCTTGTTAAATGATGGAGATGATATTCGGCCATGAATGTTACATTCTTGGTTGGTATTTTGATGTCCTTGGTGATGAGGTATGGAGATGGTTGACTTTGAGTGTTTGAACTAACTAAGGATCAAATAGATGCATGGGTACAAAGTAGGAAGAATCGGCTACTATGGTTGATACTAATGCCGAATGTGAAAATGTTATATTAAGTAATGTATGTGAATTGTGTTAATAATATGAAAAAAATATTTAGATGTATTATAATTGATAAAGTATTAAATCAAAAGTTGCTAAAATTGCCATTTCTTTAGCCGAATATGTGTTTGATCAATGAAGAATTTGTTGAAGAATATAGGTGAACTTGGTAAGAGTACTCGGCTTAGTGTATAAATGATATAAAGATTTTAGAAATTATTTTTGGTTAGGTGTATGTATGATTAGGTATATTCGGCCATATGAGTAAATATATAGATGATGTTAAATTTGATTATGTATAATGGGCCATATAGGGTACACATTGTGATATTAACTTTGATTCTCTATAACTGATCAAGTGGGTGATTAGTAAGGGTGATTGCCGAATATACTAACATACATATGCATGTGTAATTAGATTGTAAATATTAAGCAAGGCGGTTAAACTAGTTGATTTATTGATTAAGCTCAAGGAGTTAAAGGAGGAGAATCGAGCAAAGGCAAAGAAAAGATCATCGAGTAGCCGAGTTGGAACCGTCTTACCCAACACAGGTAAGTCATTAAGCATATCTTTGGTATTGATTTAAATGATCGTAATACCTATACCATTGTGTTTAATGAGATGAAATGTATACAAATGTATATGTAAGTAGAGATGAAATTTGTCGAATGTAAAAAGGAAGTGAAGCCTATAGAGTGGCTGGTTTTCGGCACTAAGTGTGCGGGCAATAAGTGTTCACGGTCATGAGATTGGCACTAAGTGTGCGGGTTTAAATTGTACAGCACTAAGTGTGCGAGTTTAAAGTACATGGCACTAAGTGTGCGCGGTTGATTATTAATCACTATGTGTGCGAACCCAATATATATTTTCTATAAATTATTTACATTAAGGGTGCGACTTTACCGAGTCAATTTTGGACAGCGAAAAAGGTAAGTACCTTGAGTTCATGGCTAATAGGCGCTATGTTTATATTTGGAGTTGAGCTTGGTAAGTTTTGAACCTATGTGACGATTATAGTTGAAGTCACGTACATAAGGTTCATTGTGGAATAGGTGAAAGTTCGTTTAATTGTATGATTATAACGAAAATAAAATGATGTATGAAAGGCCAATGTAGGACTTGGTATGAGATTGAACCATAGGGTTTAAGGAACTATGGTATAGTTTGGTATGGATGGAGTACTTAACCTCATTTCATTGTTTCCTGTTGTGATAATTTTATTAATGGATGGTTGTGGAATGCTTATGGCTTACTGAGTTATATACTCATTCGGTGTTTGCTTGTCACCTATTCTAGGTTTCTTGGACTCGTCTCTTTTTGCGTGATCGTGCCGTCGTCGAAGTCATCACACCGGCTAGCAACCTTTGGTATTTTCTTCTTAGTTGGTCTAAGAGATCATTTCGGCATGTATAGGCTAATATGTTTTGTTGAAATTTGGTATGTAAACTTTTAGCCATGCGAAAATGGCATAATGTTCGGTTGAATTTGGTTCTAATGTTGGGACGTAAGTCTTGGTAATACGATTTTTATGCCATATGTCATGGCTGATTAATTTTGGTGTTAAGATCCATGATATGGCAATAGAGTAGTAGGGAGATGTTTGACAATGATTAGCCTTTGGTATGGCTAGTCATGATTATAATTTTGTGATATGTATGATGAATTACTAGTTAGATCAATGAGAAATCACGAAATGGACATAGTTGCTTCAGTAACAGATGCTGGCAGCAGCAGTGACGTGGGATTGAAAAATTACAAAAATTAGTAGGAATGGAATTAAATAGTGAATAAATTATGTAATCGAAGCTCGATGAGTCTATTTTCATATAGAAGTAACAAAACAATCATATGGACAGTCTGTTAAGAGATATTCAGGTTCTCGTGAGTCAGGGCCAGAACAGTTTCTGGGTTCCCTGTTCCGACTTTGGAAATTCATTATAAATTAACCAGTGATAATTAGGAGCCATGCCATATATGTATAGATTCCTCTCTGAGTCTAGTTTCTATAGAAACAAACGGCATTAGTATTGAAGCACTGTACAGGGAGATATCCAGGTCGTAATGCGCAAAGGTCAGTGTAGTCGACCCCAGTAACATGGGAGACTTTGACTAATAAACTGTACTAATTTGCCCGACCAAAAATTCTAGAAAAAAATATGTAGATGGGCATATGAGTCTAGTTTCAGGGAAAATTCACGGAACTGGATTTCGAGTTCCAGAACTCAAGATATGATTTTTAAAGCAACTTGTACGCAGATTGGCAGCTAGTCTAAAAAAATTTTAATAAGTGGTTTGAAGTCTGTTAACACCTCGTGTTCGACTCCGGCGACGGTCTCGGGTTCGGGGTGTTACATATGGAGGGTGGTGGAAATTTCTCAATAACCTCAATTTTTGTTTTCTTGATGACATTCCCTTGCTACGAAATCTTATGTCCCAGAACAATACATTCATAGACCATGAAGTGACATTTCTCCCAATTAAGAACAAGGTTGGTTTCTTCACACTGACAAAGAACTAACTCCAAATTCTTTAAACAGTTTTCAAAAGTATCACCAACCACTAAGAAGTCATCCATAAAAACTTCTAAAAATTTCTCCACCATGTCCGAAAATATTGCCATCATGCAACGCTGAAATGTTGCAAGGGCATTGGATAATCCAAATGGCATTCATCGTAACACAAAAGTTCCATAAGGACATGTGAATGTGGTCTTTTCTTGATCAGTAAGAGTTATGACAATCTGGTTGTACCCTGAATAAGCATCTAGAAAATAATAGAAAGCTTTCCCTGCTAATCTTTCTAACATCTAGTCAATAAATGGTAGAGGAAAATGGTCATTCTTTGTTACTTTGTTGAGTTTTCGATAGTCCATACAAACACTCCATCCCGTGACAATACAAGTAGGAATGAGTTCGTTGTTATCATTGCTTACCACGGTAACACCTCATTTTTTAGGTACACATTGAATAGGGCTTACCCAAGAACTATCAGAAATTGGGTATATAATTCCAGCATCCAGCCATTTGATTATCTCCTTTTTGACAACTTTCTTCATAATGGGATTCAATTTTCTTTGCTGCTCGATAGATTTGCCATTGCAATCCTCTAGTAATATCTTGTGCATGCAGATTGCTGGAATGATTCCTTTGATATATGCAATTATCCACCCCAATGCCTTCTTAGATTTTTTTAAAACTTTCAATAATTGAGCCCTTTAATCTAATGTCAATGCCGTGGAAATAACTACCGGCAATTTGTTGTTATCTTCCAAGTAAGCATACTTTAGATGTACTGACAAAGACTTCAATTCTAATGTAGGAGGATCTTCTATGGATGGTTGAGAAGGTTTAAAAGAAAGGTTTGATAAATTTAATGATTCAAACTTCTTGCTTAGCTTCCATCAGTTCACCAAGCTTTTCAATTGTTTTTGCTTCAATTAAGTTAAATGAGTAATAAAATTATTGTGATAAAATTCTACAAATTCTTCATGAATTATTATGTCTTAATAGCATGACATTCTTTATCTATATCTACACATTTCATAGCATCGAAAACATTGAAGGTTATCTGCTGATCATTAACTCTCACAATTAATTCATCTTTTTGTTCATCAATTAATGTTTTACCAATTGCTAGAAAAGGTCCCCCAAGTATGATTGGAACCTTTTTATTAGCCTCACATTACAAAATAATAAAATTTGCGGGAAAAATAAATTTGTCAACTCTTAACAACACATCTTTTATTTTACCTTCTGGATGTGCATATGAACGATCAGCTAATTGCAATATGACAGTGGAGTCTCGCTTCCTGAAAACAGACATAGGCATTAAATTTACATTTACACCGAAGTCACATAATGCTTTGTCTACATAATGGTTTCCAATAGAGCAAGGTATAGTAAAACTCCCTAGATCCTTCAGTTTTTATCGCAATTTTCTTCTCAGCATTGCTATGCACCCTTCAATGAGAGCAACATTTTTGAACTCCCCTAACCTTCTCTTTTTTGATAAGATATCTTTCATGAATTTCACATAGTTGAGCATTTGCTTCAATGCTTCCACTAACGATATGTCGATATGTAATTGCTTCAAGATATCCAAGAATTTCTTAAATTGAAAATCTTGCTTAGATTTTTGTAAACATTGAGGAAAATGTGGTGGTTGCTTTTCTTCCATTTGTTGATGTTGTTTTGCCGTGGCATTTTTATTGACAATACAAGATGAATCTCTTTCAACATTTTTTTGGTTGCTCTTTTCTTTTGCAGCTACTTCATTACTGGTTCTGAATTCTTCTTATTTTTGAAATATGAACTTCTTTCTTCAATAGTGGTGTCATTAACAACTCCTGGTAATTGCGTACCACTTCTAAGTGTAATCGCTTTGCACTGTCTTTCCCTTGAGATCGTGAATTTTCGGTATCACTCGGCAGTGCTCTTTGCAGTCTTGAGCTTAAAGCTTTAGTAATTTCCCCCACTTGATTCTCTAAAGCTCTTAAAGATACAGGTTGACTTTGAATGATAGCATCGTTCTTGGCCATGTATTCCTTCAATAGATCTTCCATAGATGAAGAACTCGAAGCTAAATTTTGTTGAGCATTTTGCCTGGCATTGGTTGATTGTATCTAGGTGGTGCGCTCACAACATTCTATCGAATAGCATTGCTGGAATTTCCCACCCCTTGATTACTCCAACTGAAATTGGGATGTTTCTTCCACCCCGAATTATATGTGTTGGAATATGGGTTGTTGTTGTTGTGATTAAAATTTCCCATATAATAAAATAAGGCTGGATTCAATAGGCATTCATCAAAAACATGATCTTTTCCACAATAAGCACATGCTAACTCTACTACTTTCATTTCCTGCATGTAGCTGGTATTTTCAGTGTTTTAATCATATTCATTAAAGATGATACCTAAGCTGTTTTTAGTCGAATCGGAACAGTGATTTTGGAACCACAAATCCGATATTGAAAAATTATTCTAATATTATTTTTGGTATTTATAGCATGCTATTTGATATGTGTGAAAATTTTGTGAGCTAATTTTATCGATTGGTTGCTTAATTCGGTAAAAAAGACTAAATCGCATAAAGTACAAAAGTACTGTTCAAGTAGCTAAAGGTGTTTAATAGCTATGGTTTATTGAGGTAAAGGTCCTTATGTTATAATTAGACCATTATAAGGGTGAGTGGACATTTAAGGACATATAATTAGGTGTTTTTAAATGTTTTATTAATGGTTAATTATGTAAATTGAATATTAAACATAAAATAAATAAAACAAAGTTAAAATAAGTCTTAATATCATCATCTTCAACCGAAATTAAAAGAGAAAAAAGCCATGGGAGAGCATTTAGGGTTTGGCACACTCCTAGCTTGATTAAGGTACTATTTTAGCTCGGGTTTTGATGATTTCTATGTTTTTGAGATCGTTGCTTCGTATTCTAGCTAGCCTATACCTTAAAATTTGAAACTGTTAAAGATTTTGAGAGTTGCCATTGTTGAATCTATGTGTTCTTTGATGTTTAATGTTGAAATATGAAAGCTTGATGATAGTTTTACATGTTTTATTAACTGATTTTTGATAAAAATGTCAAAAATGGATTAAATTGAGAAAATGTGAAATGTAGTGGTTAAAAGTGTGAATAAATGAAAATTATGGGCAACTAGTGCACTATGATAATTCGGCTGGCAAGGGTTAGTCTTGAATTTCATTAATTTATGATTTTGTGTAATAAGAACTAAATTGTAAAAAATGTGATTTTAGGGGTAAATGTGTAAAATAGCCCTAATGTGTATTTTGGATTGAATTGAAATGAATAGATTATTGAATAAGTTAATTTTGGATATTATTAGATCAAGAAAAGCGAAATACAGATTTGGATAGGGGAAAAGATAAAGTTATCGACTGATCAACTCAATTCATTATTTTAGCATTCGAGGTAAGTTTGTATGTATTAAGCACTGTAATACTTGTGTTTTTAGTGCTTTGATATTGCATAAATTGTATATACGGGGCTACAGTTATGTTCAATGACAAATCGACTAAATATAGCATTTTGTGTGCGATTCGACATAGCTTCGGCTGAATATGGAACTTAGTGTGCGATTTGAGATATCTTCGGCTATGTACGGCAGTTAGTGTGTGAGACATTGAAAATGGCATTTAATGTGCAAGACATCGAGCATTGCACTTAGTGTGCGAGACATTGAAAATGGCACTTAGTGTGCTAGATATCGAGTATGGCACTTAGTGTGCAGAATATTGAGTATTCAATGGCATTCTGTGTATGCATAAACTTTTTATGGATTGGTACACGTATGTATATGTATATTATGAGCTTAAATTTGAAGAAGTTATAAAGTTTGTACAAGGTTTGTTAGTAATCTTGAAATTCATGATAAAATGTTTGGATTGATGAATGTTGTATTTGTGATTATTTAAGTTTATATCATACGAGCTTACTAAGCTGTAAAGCTTACTTTGTTTATTTTTCTATATCTTATAGTGATTTCAAAGCTAGATCAGATTCGGGGATCGTCGGAGAATATGTCACACTATCCAACCATCACATTGGTACTTTTGAGCTCTTGGTTTGGTCATATGGCATGTATAGGGACTATGGTCAATTTGGTTATATTTTGTTACTGAGTTTTGCCATTTGGGATAGCTTGTGAATGATTGTGTTTTGGTTTGTATTTATATAGTCATGAGATTTGGTTTAATTTGGTAGTTTGATTAAGTATATATAAGTGTGATTATGACTTAAAGTATGAGGTTTGTGGAATTTGTATTATGCTTGAGAATTGGAACAAAATGATGTATGTTTATTAATTGAGTTTAGATGTGTAAATGTCATTTCGTGAAGTGTTTATTGTTATTTGGAAATGGTTGATAAATTGATGATGTTTGTGATTGAGGTTTAAGCTAAGAAATGCTTAGATGAGATGGTATGAATTATGTTTGATTTTGTAGTTTTGGGTTGCCTATTATGCTTTTTTTTGTGTGCCATATGTGTAAATGTGGAAATGTATCAAATGGGGTTGGAAAATGGCTTGGTAAATAACCTATTTTTGTCCACACGGGCAGAGACATAGGTGTGTGTCTTAGTTGTGTGTGACATACAGTCATGTTGCACAGTCGTGTGTCCCCTGGTGTTGAAATTGAATTGAAGTCAGTATGCTCCACACGGTCTTACACATGGGCGTTTGACTGGCAATGTGGTACAAGCCAGTATACCCCCGTAATGGGCATATGGCTTAGCACACAAGCGTGTGACTTGGTCGAGTTGCATAAGTCAGTATACCCTACAGTTTTGGCACGGCCTAGAACATGGCCTAGCACACGGGCGTGTGTGGCCATTTCAAAGGGTACAGGGCTAGACACACGGGCGTGTGGTCGACCGTGTGACCCAAGTCACTATGTATGCCCTGTTTCCACACGGCCTAAGACACGGGCGTGTGAGCCTTGTTTACATGAAAAATTTCTAAGTTTCCAAAATTTTCGTATGATATCAGTTTAGTCCCGAACCACTTCTAAAGCATGTTTTAGGCCTCGTAGGCCCTTATAAGTGACAATATGATTGTGTAGAATGATTTATGAGAATGATCAATTGTTGTTGCGTAAATGGATGCTTTTTGTTTTAAATTGATCGGTAATACCTCGTAACCCTATTCTGACATTAAATACGAGTGAGGGGTGCTACAGTTAGGAAAGTAATTGCATTAAGTTCCATTGCTCTAGCAACTTTTTTTTCCAGTCTCTACTCTTGTAGTAGGGTATTGATAATCATTGTTTGTTATCCTTTCCAGAATTTCATATACCTTATTATATGATTTATCGATCAAAGTCCCATTAGCAGATGCGTCAACCACCATTATTTTATGTCCATTCAATCCATTGTAAAACATTTCCACTTGCATCCGATATTGAAAACCATGCATTGGGCATTTTCTAATTAACTCCTTGTATTGCTCCCATGCTTCGTATAATGTTTCATCCTCAGATTACCAAAAGGACGTAATATCGTTCCCCAATTTGGCATTCATGTTTGAAGGATTATATCTTAGTATAAACCTCTTACAAAGTTCATTCCAAGATGCCACCATACCTGACGACAATGTATTTAACCATGCTCTAACATAATCTCACAATGAATAAAGGAATAACTTCAGTCTTAGGGCATCTTCAGGAACACCCTGCTGCTTGAATGAATTACAAACTTCCAAAAAGAGTCTTAAGTGCAACCGTAGATCCTTAGTAGGCAAGCCACTAAACTGCCCTACAGTTTGTAACATGAGAAACTTCATCGACTTTGACTCAAAATCTTGAGCTTGAATATACGACCTGACAATTCCTAGATTCAGGTCATCCAACATTGACAATACATGTTCTCTGATGGGTCTGTCTCTATCATTTATTATTGATGTAATGGCTCTTTTCTAACTTGATCATTTCTAATTCTTTCTATTTCTTGCAGTTCTTTTTCCCTTCTTTTCAAGGTTCTCTCAATTTCTGGATCAAAAGAATACTCTTTAGTTACAAAACTATCTCTTCTCATGCACCAATAAAAATCTTGAAAAAAAATTTAAAACAACTAATTAAGCTAAACTAACAAAATTAAAGAGGTAATAACACACCAAATTTTCACCAATATTGCTTTGCCAATCTCCAGCAATGGCGCCAAAAACTTGTCGGGTGTAATGTGTAATGCGAATGTGCAAGTATACACGTAGAATAAAGTAATAAAGTGTTGAGTGAGTATCGTCTCCACAGGGACTAGAATTGATTAAAATAATTGGTTACAGTATTACTTATGAAATTTATTAATTAAACTGTGCAAAAGAAATAGATAACAAATTGATAAAGAGACTTAATGGATGGATTAATAAAATCAATTATGAATGAAAATATGCTAAGATAATTGACAAGTTGTGGCAATTCTCAAAGACTAAGTGGGGAGAATTTTTACTGTTGAATGATAAAGGTTGGAATTACTTAGGTGTTATTTTTATATCATAATAATGCTATGGCAAAATATTGACCATTCTACTGATCAAGGATTCACTACTGCAATCTATTTTTTTCAAAAGCCAAACCTTGAGCTATAATTTTGAGTTTTTTTATGTCTACAGAACTCAATAATGATACCCAAACTGTTCTTCCTTTCCCTGTACAGATCGTAACTTCTATGTTTAGAGTGCTATAAATATTCTTTCGAATATTCGCATGTATCAACCGATAATAATCCAATCTATTTAATCTTTTCAGAATTAAATAAGATCTAATAACATACCATAAAATAATCTATCTAAAGCTTGCTTGCATGCATTTAAAAGAATCATAAATTGAATGAAACAATAATTTACTCAAAATTAGACCATGGCTTTAAAAGATAACAAAAATTCACTCATATAATTCCAACCCAATGAGATTTAGCTCATGGGTTAGACATTCAAATCCAAAACAAAACCATTTAACATCATCATTTAAGTTTATTCATTTAAAGTCCAACTTTCACTTTAATAATGAGATTTGATGCAAAACCAAGGGTAGATTTTTCTTCCCCTTTCTGGCTTCTATGACTTTTCTCTTTTTTTAGTTACTACACCCTCCTTTATTTTCTCTGAAATTTTCCATGAAAATCTGATGCAGAGAGAAAATTGCTCTCTAATTCTCTCTCTTTCAAAATCCTCTTTGTTTTATTTTCTCTTTCTTCCTTTATAAGGTATGTCCCTCCCTCATAGCACACACCTTTTGCTTCCTTTTTTTCAGGGTGGTTTATCTGGTACAAGTACAGTTGGCTGAAAGTGACGTGGACTGAGTGTTGCGTCATCTTTCTGGAATTGCCATGGCATTCTTGTTGGCAATCTAACCAACAATTTGCCATGGCAATATTTCACTTCCTTCATTTTCCTACTCTTGAGATAGTTTTGATTGAAAATGACCATTTTAAGAGGTTCCATTTTGGGCTCAATTGAGAGATTCAGGTTTATTTAGTGGCCCACAATATAGAGTTCTTTGATGAGCTTGTGGAAAAAGCCAAGGCTGTGGATGAAACTTTGGCTGAGCCAGCTCGTTTTGTGGTGGCTAAAATTGGTAAGAAGGCTTCCAATGGTGCTTCTAGATGTCTACCCAGGAGGAGGCATGATAATTACAACTTTGGTAGGGGTGCGAGACGTGGGTCTCGACCGAATTAGTCTAAACAATAGAGTACTATTGTAACTAGCATTGGTGGTTCGACTAGTTGTTCTATATGGCCGCTTTATGCTCATTGTGATCGTAGTCATCTTGGAGAGTGTCATAAGTTGATAGGTAGATGTTATAAGTGCTTTGGGACTATCCGAATAGAATAGATGTATCACAGACTCAAAGTTCGGCAACTACTACTGCACTTGCTAGGGGTTGTAGTCGCGGTAGAGTTAATGGGAGACCAGTTGGGTAGCGGAATGTTTCTCATACAATAGCCTCACAGGTTGAGTCTAGAGGTCTAGCTCGAGTTTATGTTGTTAGGGAACTTGAGGATCAAGATCCGACTGATGTTATTGCAAGTACCTTCACTTTGCAATCTATTGCATTGTTTTCTTTGGTTGATTATGGTTCTACACATTCATATATTCTGAGTGAATTAGCTTGTAATTTAGGGAATCCTGTAAAGATTATTGATTTGGGAATGACTGTAATTAGTTCTTTTGGAGATAGTGTTGTTGTGAATAAGGTTTACCGTAGGTGTTCTCTTATGATACAAGGGCACGTTTTCTCTGTTGATCTCATGGAACTACCATTTTATGGATTTGATGTTATTTTGCGCATGGACTGGTTAACTAAGCATAAGGCTAAGGTAGATTTTGAGACTAAGTGAATTACCTTAAAAAATAGTGATGGGTTGGAAATTGTTGTTGTTGGCGAAAGACCAGCTTTTATGTCTAATGTGGTTTTGGCTATGAAGGCTGAAAAGTTGATAGGTAAAGGTTGTGAAGCTTTTTTGGCTTATGTTATGAATTTGGTTAGTAAGGAGTTAAGAGTTAAGGATATTCGAACCGTTAGGGATTTTCTTGACGTGTTTTCTAAGGAGTTGTGTGACAGCCCTAATTTGACCCCAGTCGAAAAGTGGTTTCGAAACCACAAAACCAAGTCATAAAAAATAATTAGATGTTATATTCTGTGCTTATTATATGTGAAAGTGCATGTGTGAAAATTTCATGCTTTAATATTGTCATTTGTGAGTGAAATTATTAAATAGGACATATGTGAAAATTTTTGAAAATATGATAGGTTATTTTTGTAATGGCCAAATAATTTATGGTGTAAATAAGTGGATTTGCATGTCAAATTTCCCACTTTAGTTGAAGTGGCCGGCCATGATGATGATGATAAGCAAAATATGTATTATATATTAATATTATAATGGTAATGGTTTAATTTATGAAATAAAAATTGATTAAAATAAGAAATGATAATAGAAAAACAAAAGAAAAACAAAATGTATATTTCATCTTCTTCCTTAGCTTAGCCGAACCATAAAGAAGAAAAGGGGAGATAGCATTCGGTCACTTTGAGCTTGGATTAAGGTATGAAATTCATGTTAGTTTTTAAAATTATAACATATATTAAGCTATTTACTAAGTCCCTTACTTAGCCCATGTCAAAATTTTGAATTGTGTAGTGATTTGAGTATTCGGCTATGAAAGATTTTTGAAGGGGATGATTGTTGTCTTTATGTTTTAATGAATAATTGCAAATGGGTGATGTTTGATATAGTTTAATGTTCATATAGGTAGTTTGGATGTTATGAGAAATCGGCTTGTGTATTGGTGAATTGCCGAATGTGAACTTAGGTGATATTTGAGTATTGTTTGTGTTTTAAAATGATGGCATGGAGTGCATGCTTTGATTGTGATATGCAAGAAAATTATAAGTTGGATTTAAGGTTGTTAAATTGCCATTGTCATTGCCGAAAATGTGTTTAGTTAAAGAAAAGTTTGGTGTTGGATGTTTTAAATGATTTAGATGGTTATAAATTAAGTTTGAGATAGGTAATATATGTTTTGGGAAAGTTTAATGTTTTTAGGTTGAGTTTGTGTGGCTGGTTCAGTTATAATATGCATGGATAAAAATATAAGTGTATTTCGTTGTTGAATTTAGTCAATCTGTTGTAAGAGATTTGATATCTAAGGTTATTTTGTTGTATCCGAATTGGATAAATAAAAAAATTTGTTTTAATATGTTTATATCATGGTAAGAGTTATGTTTTAATTTTATTATAATTTGTAATTCAGCACTTGTTCTATGATATAATATTTGGAGTTGTATGTATATTAATTAATGAAATTCAGATATGCAAGGTAATGAGTTAGGAAAATGTTCCATGATGGTTTTAGTCTATTACTTAGGAATAAATGCAATTGTTGATTGTAGCCTTGAAATCTATGTTAAGAATGCAATATGTATTTAATTTATAATACCATGTTCGAACATGTCATATATGTATATTAGCTTGTATGTGTGATTGTTTATCAAATTATATTATAGCCATATGAGTTCTGTGCTTGTGCATGAGAGTTATTATACAATGAATATTCAGCTATAAGATTTAAGGGTTAAATCATAGGAACTTTGATGATATACATATTCAAATTATTCGGTCATTAGGGTTATATGTACTTTAGTTATGTGGGTTATATGTTAAGGTAAATTGCTTAATGTGATTAAAAATGTGTATGACCATTTTATATTTGAGCTAAAAGTAACTATATGGCCTATTAAGTTTCTTGTCATATTCGGCCATAAGCTAGCATGATGGGACTTTAATAAGTTAAATTTTGTTTGAATTAGCTCAAGAGCATAGAGAACCAAGGTTGGACAGGGGAAAAGAGAAAGTGGTTGAATAGCCGATCCGAGACTGTTCGAATATATTCGAGGTAAGTTTTAAGTAGTTAAATATATATATTTTGATAATGACATGACATATTATAAGAGTTAAGTATTACTTGTCATATATGTATATGGCTGAATGGCAAATGTAATGGAAGTAAAATGTGATATACTTTTATGATTAAATGATGTATGTTCGAATGATGCTTGTATCCAATTTGGTGTGATTATGTTATATGAAACTTATTGATCTGAATATCGCACAGTACTATTCGGGCCTTTGAGCGTAGCAGGCTATAATGCCGGTGAGATACTATTCGGGCCTTTGAGCCTAGCAGGCTATAATGCCAGTGAGATACTATTCGGGCTTTGAGCCTAGTAGGAAAAATGCCGGTGAATTGATAAAAGTCTAAAACTAAGATACCTCGTGTTAGAACAAAAAAATGAATACATTCAACACGTTAAGTTGGCCAGGAACGCATTTTGTATTTATATGTGAGTATGATTTGAATTGAATCATAAGTGTATAATGTGATACATATGTGAATAAATGTTATACCTATATCTATGATCATGATACATTCGGTCAAGGTGTGAAAGTATGTGAAAATATTCGATTTATTGATTTATGCTATATGAATTCAGATTAAGTGAAATGAGAATGTAATTGTGAATCATGTGCTTGTGTATATTCGGCCAAATGGTAATATATCTAGAAAATGATCTCTTGAGAAATTGAATAATTGATCTATAATTGAGTTTGTTTGTTGCATTACTTAAAACTTACTAAGCTTATGAAAGCTTACTCTATTTTTTATGTTTCCCTATTTTATAGATTGTTGATTACAGTCACCTGCTCGGGGAAGGGATCGTCAGCAATTCGTCACACTATCTATCATTTTGGTACTACTATATTTTGAGCTAGTATGGCATGTATAGAATAGACTTAAGTGAATGATATTTTGAGATGTCCTTGTATATAAGCCATGTAAAGATGGCAACTTTTGAATGTCGATATAAGTTTGAATTTCTATCTTTGATTGTGTTTGGCTATAAATATAACTGCTAATGAAATTATGTAAATGCGTATGTACTAATGTTGAGTTTCGGATTAGTAACTCTTCATAATCGACTCCAGTAACGGATACGGGTTATAAGGGTGTTACATTTTATTGGTATCAGAGCTACGATTTAGTCGATTCTAGGACTAACGTAGCTTGTGTGAGTCTAGCTATACATGCCATAAAGTGTTAATATGATAGTGTGATGATTTCTGACAATTGAAACATGGTTTTTGTATAGTAATGAATTCCGATCCCGATCGAGCAGTAGCTGATGATGTAGAGAGCGTAGCGCCTGCTCCCGCACTAGGGACAGCGCCGTTGGACTCTCAACCGAATGCTAGTAATCAGAATGATGAGGCTAAAGAAGCCTTCTATGCTATGATGAATGATTGGTTTACTCAGTATATTCGGACTAATCCGGCTATTTCACATCCTCCACCCCCGACTAATACAACCCTTGCACCTGTGGTACCTCCAATAGTTGACTCGTTGAGGTTGACCAAGCCCCCGGTTGATAGGATTCGAAAATACGTGGCTACCAAGTTCAAGGCTACTGACAGTAATGATGCCGAGCAGGCTGAGTTTTGGCTCGATAATACCATTCGTGTGTTTGATGAATTATCGTGCACACCCGATGAATGCTTAAAATGTGCTATATCCCTGTTACGTGATTCTGCCTACTATTGGTGGAATACTTTGATTTCAGTGGTGCCGAGAGAACGGGTTACTTGGGAATTCTTTCAAACTGAGTTTTGCAAGAAATATATCAGTCAAAGATTCATTGATCAGAAACAGAAGGAATTTCTCGAGCTCAAATAGGGTTTTATGACAATTACCGATTGCGAGCGAAAGTTTGTCAGACTTAGTAGATATGCTCGGGAATGTGTTTCGTCTGAGGCTATCATGTGTAAACGCTTCGAGGACTGGTTGAATGAAGACATCAAATTGTTGGTGGGTATTATGGAAATCAAAGAGTTTGTAGTGCTTGTCGAGCGAGCTTGTAAAGCCGAAGAGCTTAGTTAAGAGAAAAGAAAAGCTGATGATGGAGCTAGAGAGTTCCGTAAAAGATCTTCGGGAAAGTCCTTTCATCAGTCATCAAAAAAATTTAGAGATGACTTAGGCCGATCTAAGAATACTTTAGGTTTTTCTAGATGAGATCGTGATCGACCCCCAGTGAGTACGCGGGCCACCTCTGTTGCCAGTGTCGGCAATGATCGTCAGGATAGATCTGAGTGCAAGCATTATGGTAAATGGCATTCAGGAAGCTGTAGATTTCATGATCGCTCTTGTTTCAAGTGTGCTGATCACTTTATCAGAGACTGTCCGAAATTAGCTGAATAGAATACTAATCCAAGTAGGAGACCTAGTAATACTGCAACACGAGATAGACCACTTAGACATACGGGAAATGCTAGTGGAAATCAAAGAGGGACCAAAGATACTGCTGTACGTTCTGAGGCTTGTGCACCTTCCAGAGCCTATGCTATATGCGCACGCGAGGGTGCTTCTTCGCCAGATGTTATTATCGGTACTTTCACTCTTTTTGATACTGATGTTATTGCTTTGATTGATCCCGGTTCTATTCATTCGTATGTGTGTGAAACTTTGGCATCTAGTAAGACTCTACCTGTTGAGTCTACTGAGTTTGTGATACGGGTGTCTAATCCTTTAGGCCGTTACGTGCTAGTTGACAAAGTGTGTAAGAAATGTCCCCTGATGATCCAAGCTTCTTGCTTCCCGGTTGATTTAATGTTATTACCGTTTGACAAGTTTGATGTCATTCTCGGTATGGATTGGTTAACTGTTCATGATGCAATAGTGAATTGCAAGCGAAAGACAATTGATTTGAGGTGTTCAAATATTGAGATAATTCGAGTTGAGTCTACCGATTTGAATGGATCACCGGCAGTGATATCCCTGATGTTGGCTCAGAAATATGTGAAGAAAGGGTGTGAAGCATATCTTGCGTACGTACTGGATAGTAAAGAATCAGAAAAGAAACTTGAGACTGTGCCCATGGTTTCTGAATATCCGGATATGTTCCCCGAGGAATTACCTAGATTATTGAATTAGTACTAGGAACTACACCTATTTCGATAGCTCCGTATCGTATGGCACCAACCGAATTAAAAGAATTGAAATCTCAGTTGCAAGAGTTGACAGATAGAGGTTCTGCTCGACCAAGTTTTTTTTCTTGGGGTGCACCAGTGCTGTTTGTGAAAAAGAAAGACGGAACCATGAGATTGTGCATTGATTATCGTCAGCTTAATAGAGTAATGATAAAGAATAAATATCCGTTACTGCGAATAGACGATTTATTTGATCAACTGAAAGGAGCCTCGGTATTTTTGAAGATAGACTTGAGATCGGGTTATTATCAGTTGCGAGTTAGAGACTCTGACGTGCCTAAAATTGCTTTCAGAACGAGGTACGAACATTATGAGTTCCTAGTGATGCCGTTTGGGCTCACTAATGCCCTTTCCATTTTCATGGATTTAATGAATCAGATTTTCAGACAGTATTTGATCAGTTTGTAGTTGTGTTTATAGATGACATTTTGATCTATTCACGCAATAAAAATGAACATGCCGAACACTTGAAATTAGTATTGCAGATTTTGCGAGACAATCAATTATATGCGAAGTTTAGTAAATGTGAGTTCTGGTTGAGGAAAGTCAGCTTTTTAGGGCATATTGTATCCGCATTAGGCATCCGAGTTGATCTGAGTAAAATTTTAGCTATACTTGATTGGAAGCCTCCGAGAAATGTTTCAGAAGTTCGAAGCTTTTTGGGACTTGCCGGTACTACAAACTGTTTGTGAAAGGTTTCTCGATGATAGCAACACCGATGACATAGCTGCTTCAGAAAGATATCAAATTTGAGTATCAATTGAAAATAGTTCATCCAGAATCCGGTAAAGAATTTGTGATCCACAATGATGCGTCTCTGAATGGTTTAGGCTGTGTGTTGATGCAAGAGGGTAGAGTTGTAGCGTACGCTTCGAGACAATTGAAGCCACATGAGAAAAATTATCCGACTCATGATCTCGAGTTAGCTGCTATTGTCTTCTCTTTGAAAGTTTGGCGCCACTACTTGTTCGGGGAAAAGTGCCATGTGTATTCTGATCACAAAAGTCTCAAGTACTTGATGACTCAGAAAGATTTGAATTTGAGACAAAGACGTTGGCTAGAATTATTGAAAGATTACGAGCTTGTCATTGATTACCATCCAGGAAAGGCTAACGTGGTTGCTGATGCATTAAGCCGTAAATCATTGTTTGTTTTGCGAGCAATGAATGTGCACCTGTCTGTGTCCGCTGATGATGTATTAGTAGCGGAGTTAAAAGCAAAACCGTTATTGATGCAACAAATCTGTGAAGCTCAAAAAGTTGATGATGAATTAGTTGCAAAGCGAGCATTATGTGTTTCGAAAGAGGATTCAGAGTTTTTAATTGATAACAATGATTGTTTGAGGTTCAAAAATCGATTATGTGTTCCGAGAAATTCAGAGCTTATTCTAATGATTTTGAATGAGGCTCATAACAACCGAATGTCAATTCACCCAGGTAGTACGAAAATTTACAACAATCTGAAACGTCAGTATTGGTGGCATGGTATGAAACGAGACATTTCTGACTTTGTTTCAAAGTGTTTGATATGTCAACAAGTGAAAGCGAAACATCAAGTGCCTTCGGGATTACTTCAGCTAATCATGATACCCAAATAGAAGTGGGATCGAGTCACGATGGATTTTGTATCTGGGCTACCATTGTCACCAAGCAAGAAAGATGCGATTTGGGTTGTTGTTGATAGATTGACGAGGACGGCTCATTTTATTCTCGTACGTACGGATTATTCACTTGATAAGCTAGCTGAACTGTATGTTTCTCAGATTGTAAGCTTACATGGGGTACTTACTTTTATTGTGTGGGATAGAGATCCGAGATTCACATCGCAGTTTTGGAAGAAATTGCAAGAAGCATTGGGTACTAAGTTGCATTTTAGCACCGCTTTTCATCCCCAGACTGATGGTCAATCCGAGCGAATTATTCAGATACTCGAGGATATGTTGAGATGTTGCATCCTTAAGTTTAGTAATTCGTGGGATCGATACTTGCCTTTGGTTGAATTCACATATAATAATAGTTTTCAATCGAGCATCAAAATGGCACCTTACTAGGCTTTGTACGGTCGTAAATGTCGTACACCTTTGTTTTGGACCGAACTCAGTGAGAATAAGATTTACGGAGTTGACTTGATTAAAGAGGCCGAACAGAGAGTGAAAGTGATCCGAGAAAGTCTGAAAGTAGCATCAAATCGTCAAAAATCGTATGCAGACTTGAAGCGGAAAGATATGGAGTATCAAGTCGGAGATAAATTGTTTCTTAAAGTTTTACCGTGGAAAAAGGTACTCAGATTTGGCCGTAAAGGCAAATTGAGCCCGAGATTTATCAGGCCATACGAAATTTCAGAACGGATTGGGCTAGTTGCTTATGACTACTTTTGCCACCAAAACTTGAAAAGATTCACAATGTTTTTCATGTTTCGATGCTCCCACGGTACAGATCTGATCCTTGTCATGGGATTAATCCATTAGAGATTGAAATTCAGACTGATTTGAGTTATGAAGAGGAATCGATTCGTATTTTGGCTCGTGAAGTAAAAGAACTACGAAACAAGAAAATCTCATTAGTGAAAGTACTGTGGCTCAAACACGGGGTTGAAGAAGCGACTTGGGAGCTAGAAGATTCAATGAAAGAACGTTATCCTAACCTTTTCGCTGGTAAGATTTTTGGGGATGAAAATTCCTTAGGGGGGAGAGTTGTGACAACCCTAATTTGACCCCAGTCGAAAAGTGGTTTCGGAACCACAAAATCGAGTCAAAAAAAACAATTAGATGTTATATTCTATGCTTATTATATGTGAAAGTGCATGTGTGAAAATTTCATACTTTAATATTCTTATTTGTGAGTGAAATTATTAAATTGGACTTATGTGAAAATTTTTGAAAATATGATAGGTTATTTTTGTAATGGCCAAATAATTTATGGTGTAAATAAATGGATTTGCATGTCAAATTTCCCACTTTAGTTGAAGTGGCTGGCCATGATGATGATGATAAGCAAAATATGTATTTTATATTAATATTATAATGGTAATGGTTTAATTTATGAAATAAAAATTAATTAAAATAAGAAATGATAATAGAAAAACAAAAGAAAAACAAAATGTATATTTCATCTTCTTCTTTAGCTTAGCCGAACCATAAAGAAGAAAAGGGGAGATAGCATTCGGTCACTTTGAGCTTGGATTAAGGTATGAAATTCATGTTAGTTTTTGAAATTATAGCATATATTAAGCTAGTTACTAAGTCCCTTACTTAGCCCATGTCAAAATTTTGAATTGTGTAGTGATTTGAGTATTCGGCTATGGAAGATTTTTGAAGGGGATGATTGTTGTCTTTATGTTTTAATGAATAATTGCAAATGGGTGATGTTTGAGATAGTTTAATGTTCATATAGGTAGTTTGGATGTTATGAGAAATCAGCTTGTGTATTAGTGAATTGCTGAATGTGAACTTAGGTGATATTTGAGTATTGTTTGTGTTTTAAAATGTTGGAATGGAGTGGATCTTTTGATTGTGATATGCAAAAAAATTATAATTTGGATTTAAGGTTGTTAAATTACCATTGTCATTGCCGAAAATGTGTTTAATTAAAGAAAAGTTTGGTGTTGGATGTTTTAAATGATTTAGATGGTTAGAAATTAAGTTTGAGATAAGTAATATATGTTTTGGGAAAGGTTAATGTTTTTAGGTTGAGTTTGTGTGGCTGGTTCGGTTATAATATGCATGGATAAAAATATAAGTGTATTTGGTTGTTGAATTTAGCCAATGTGTTGCAAGAGATTTGATATCTAAGGTTATTTTGTTGTATCCGAATTGGATAAATAAATAAAAATGTTTTAATATGTTTATATCATGGTAAGAGTTATGTTTTGATTTTATTATAATTTGTAATTCGGCACTTGTTCCATGATATAATATTTGGAGTTGTATGTATATTAATTAATGAAATTCGGATATGCAAGGTAATGAGTTAGTAAAATGTTCCATGATGGTTTTAGTCTATTATTTAGGAATAAATGCAATTGTTGATTGTAGCCTTGAAATCTATGTTAAGAATGCAATATGTATTTAATTTATAATACCATGTTCGAACATGTCATATATGTATATTAGGTTGTATGTGTGATTGTTTATCAAATTATATTATAGCCATATGAGTTTTGTGCTTGTGCATGAGAGTTATTGTACAGTGAATATTCAGCTATAAGATTTAAGGGTTAAATCGTAGGAACTTTGATGATATACATATTCAAATTATTCGGTCATTAGGGTTATATGTACTTTAGTTATGTGGGTTATATGTTAAGGTAAATTGCTTAATGTGATTAAAAATGTGTATGACCATTTTATATTTGAGCTAAAAGTAACTATATGGCCTATTAAGTTTCTTGTCATATTCGGCCATAAGCTAGCATGATGGGACTTTAATAAGTTAAATTTTGTTTGAATTAGCTCAAGAGCATAGAGAACCAAGGTTGGACAGGGGAAAAGAGAAAGTGGTTGAATAGTCGATCCGAGACTGTTCGAATATATTCGAGGTAAGTTTTAAGTAGTTAAATGTATATATATTTTGATAATGACATGACATATTATAAGAGTTAAGTATTACTTGTCATATATGTATATGGCTGAATGGAAAATGTAATGGAAGTAAAATGTGATATATTTTTATGATTAAATGATGTATGTTCGAATGATGCTTGTATCCAATTTGGTGTGATTATGTTATATGAAACTTATTGATCTGAACACCGCACAATACTATTCAGGCCTTTGAACCTAGCAGGCTATAATGCCGGTGAGATACTATTCGGGTCTTTGAGCCTAGCAGGCTATAATGCCGGTGAAATACCACTCGGGCCTTTGAGCCTAGCAGGCTATAATGCCGGTGAGATACTATTCGGGCTTCGAGCCTAGCAGGGAAAATGCTAGTGAATGAATTCGGGTTTCTAAACCTAGCAGGCTAAATACCGGTGACTTGATAAAAGTCTAAAACTAAGATACCTCATGTTAGAATGACAAAATGAATACATTCAACACGTTAAGTTGGCCAGGTACGTATTTTGTATTTATGTGAATAAATTTTATAATGTGATACATATGTGAATAAATTTTTTACCTATATCTATGATCATGATACATTCGGTCAAGGTGTGAAAGTATGTGAAAATATTCGATTTATTGATTTATGCTATATGAATTCAGATTAAGTGAAATGAGAATGTAATTGTACATCATGTGCTTGTGTATATTTGGCCAAATGGTAATATATCTAGAAAATGATCTCTTGAGAAATTGAATAATTGATCTATAATTGAGTTTATTTGTTGCATTACTTAAAACTTACTAAGCTTATGAAAGCTTACTCCGTTTGTTATGTTTCCCTGTTTTATAGATTGTTGATTACAGTCACCTGCTCGGGGAGGGGATCGTTAGCAATTCGTCACACTATCTATCATTTTGGTACTACTATATTTTGAGCTAGTATGGCATGTATAGAATAGACTTAAAGTGAATGATATTTTGAGATGTCCTTGTATATAAGCCATGTGAATATGGCAACTTTTGAATGTCGATATAAGTTTGAATTTCTATCTTTGATTGTGTTTGGCTATAAATATAATTGCTAATGAAATTATGTAAATGTGTATATACTAATGTTGAGTTTCGGATTAGTAACTCTTCATAACCCACTCCGGCAACGGATACAGGTTATAGGGGTGTTACAAGTTGCCTGGCTTGCCGCTGAAAAGAAAAGTGGAGTTTGGAATTGAGCTTTATCCCAGTACTGCACCGATGTCCATTGCACCCTATTGCATGGCACCAAAAGAGCTCAATAGTTAAAGATTCAGTTGCAAGAGTAGTTGGATAGCGGGTCCATTCGACTAAGTGTATCTCTATGGGGTACATCGATTTTATTTGTTAAGAAAAAGGATGATACAATGCAGATGTGTATTGACTATAGACAGTTGAATAAGTTGACTATTAAGAATAAGTACCCTTTTCCTTGGATTGATAACTTGTTTGATTAGTTTCGAGGTGCGACAGTGTTCTCGAAGATTGATTTAAGATCTGGGTATTATCAATTAAAGGTGAAGGAGTCTGATGTGTTGAAAATTAGTTTTAGGACCTGATGTGGGCATTATGAGTTTCTGGTGATGTCGTTTGGTTTAACTAATGCCCCTGTTGCATTCATGGATTTCATGAACTAAGTATTTCATTCGTACTTAGAACAATTTATGGTCATATTTTTAGATTATATTTTGGTGTATTCTTATTCTGAAGAGGACCAAGACGAGCATCTAAGGGTTGTCTTGCAGATTTTGAGGGATAAAAACTATATGCAAAGTTAAGTAAGTGTGAATTTTGGCTTAATGAAGTGGCATTTTTGGGACATACGGTTTCAAAAGAAGGGATTCAAGTAGGTCCTAAGAAGATTGAAGTGATTGTAGAGTGGAAGCCGCCTAGGAGTGTTCCTGAAGTTTGGAGTTTCTTAGGTTTAATTGGTTACTATCATAGATTCATTGAAAGGTTTTCTCTCATTGTTGCACCCTTAACGAAACTACTTCAAAAGAGTGTGGTGTTCGAATGGACTGATGAAAGGAAAAAGAGTTTTGATCAACTTAAGGTAGTGTTGACGAAGGCACATGCGATGATTCAATTGGAACATGGAAAAGATTTTATGGTTTGTAGTGACGCTTTGTATACAGGGCTCGATTTTGTGTTGATGTAAGAAGGTAAATTATAAAGGATGAGAAGGATGAATGCGAAAGCGGATCATAAAGTTTGTCAAAGTCGCGGATTTGACTTAGGGCTCTAGACTTTCAAAAAGAAACTTGGATTTTGACACAACCTGAAACGAAATTGAATCCAAGTCAGATATAACAATTAAAATAAATAACTAAAATAAAATAATAAATCAAAGATTAAGGAAGTGAATAAAGAAGATAAATGGAAAAATAGAACGTGGCGTGTAGAAGTCCTAAGAAGCCTTGGAAACACGAAGAATCCACAACCCCTTTCAAGCAGCTCTAATTTCCCCTCCAATATAAAAACCTTGGCAAGAAAAAGTTTGAAGATGATCCCCACAATCTATAAAGATTGTTAAAACTCTTCTAAAAGAAACTCAAGAGAAATTCTTGAAAATAAAAACCCAAAGAGAATTTATTAACTCAAAAGAGAAATAGAATAATGATGAATTGTCTGAATTGTGTACAGTGCAAAGGCCTATATATAGGCTAGCTAAACAAATCTAAATAAAACTTCTTAGTATACTAAAACTCTAATTTAATCTAAACAAGAAGTAATTTTAAACTAAATTTTCTTGTTAATATAAAACTCTTAATTAACTTAAAATACTTAATAATTATAAAAAAATCGGAATAAAATAATAATAGTTGATAAATACAATATTGGGCTCATATATAATAAAAATTAAGCTGAAAACCCAAACTGAATATGATTTAAACTCGAATTAAAAGCCTGAAATTCGTAATTCCCATCATAATCTCGTTTAGAAATTTTGCTCGTGCAGTCTTCACTAAAATGGTTATAACTTGAGCTCCTGAACTCAAAATTGAGTGATTCAAAATGTGTTTCGGAGCTAAGAGATAGATATTCAAACACCATGAGACATTTCAACCCAGAAATACTAGGATCCCATCGAAAAAGTCATTGTAAATATGTTGATTTCCCAAGCCTGAAAATTGGTAGCTTTTTGATTGGAATTTAATAAATTTCACCCCATCCATGCATGTATCATTCTCCCTTTCCTAAAAAAAGATTCATCCTTGAATCTTGTCTTTGATCGAATCTTGATTTGATTTGCTTAGCCTTTGACGTTGTTGTTGGGCCTTGAGGTAGTGTGAACCCATCACATTCATAGGTCTAAACTTGTGCCTTGAGACTTGCATCATTCTCCCCTTCCTTAAGAAGATTCGTCCTCGAGTCTTTAGCTGCACAGAAAGAAATGGGATTAGAATAAATAACAATAAAATTAATAAAATACTTACCTAAGCTTTCTTGTGCACCAAAACCATCTCCAGGATTAAAGAAATGATTTTGATATCCCGAATCAGCATGGATCAAGTATCTCTCCTTAAAAAACAAACCATCAACACTAGATAAAGAAATATTAGGCACATGAATGTTCAAGTAAAAAATAAACTATAACCTTTTTTGAATATGTATGGTCATCTATAAGAATTTCCAACGATAAGTCAAGAATTTCACGTAATTATAAAAATAAAAAATGTAATATTATTATGTAAAAATTCATCATTAAAGGTCAAGATAGGAAATTTTGTTGCAAGAGGAAATATATGATGCAATAGAAATTCCATTTTTAACGTTTACAAAGGTAGATAAACCTATCAAATCAGTTAAACTTTCAGACCAATGTTTAATGAAATTTGACCAACGAAAAAACATGTTGTAAGGAAATATTTGACAAACAAAATCAGTAGCATACTTATCAAAAACATTAAATGTATGCCTTCTTAAATTAATTTCTATTGCTTTTTTACATTCTTTATCTTGTAGCACTTGTGGGGAATTATCAATATTCAACTTACCTTTTTCCCACAAGTAAAATCGTTTATCGATGATAGAGTAATATAATTCAAAGTCTGTAAATGGATCCTTGAAGTCTTGTAATGAAGGAACACCACTAAAAAAATTTGAGTTAGGGTAAGTTAAAACAGAATCACTTCTCACTTTTGTATGGGTTCTTTCTTGCTTTTTTTTCTTTTTCCACTTGAGAACTCTCTAATTTTAACTCATATGGATTTTCATTCACCAAATTTGGACCATCAAGTAGACTTTTATCACTCCATGTCTCTTTTCTCTTTGTCTTTTCACATGATTCTTCCTAACTTCCCATATCCCCTTCACAAGTGTTATGAATATTCGATTCAGTACAATATATCTCGGTAGGAGAACATGATGGTTCTATTTCATCTAACTCTATAGATTCAAGGAATAAATTCTCATTATCATTTTTTTCGATTAACAAAGTTTACCAGCTTCTTTGATCAACAAAAGTCACGTGTTGGCACAAACACGACTATAATGTCCACGCCCTTTACACGTAAAACATTCAATGTCACGAGCTCTTTGTTGTTTTGGTGAAAAATTAGTAGAAATGAGCTGCTTGAAAGATGTAGAAGAATGTTTCGTTGGAGCTCCACTTTTCCACTCAAGAGGTTTAGTCTCAGCATATTTTAGCAGCAACTTATTAATAGCATAAGAAGGTTTCGAATTGTTGAAAGTAGAACTTGAACTTGTACCTTGATAATAGTGTGATGCGCCAAATGGACAAGATTGATGTTGCTGAAATTTTTATTCAATCTCAATTGCCTTGTGTACCATCTTCTCAAGATCAATACAGGTTTGAAGATTAAGAGCATTGGCTATCGAAATGCTCAAGCCATCCACAAATCGCACCATGGTAGTTTCTTAATCCTCTCATATATTTTCTCTTTACATAAGCATCCTCATCTCCTTAAAGTACTTATCAACAAATCGATTACCTTGAAGAAGGCGTTGAAGTCTCATTGAGACCTCTCAATAGTAATGAGAAGGGATGTAATGCTTTCACATCACTTGCTTCAACTCGTCCTATGTTTCAATTACCCTTTTACGATTTCTTTGATGATCAATTCCAAGTTGAATCCACCAACTCAATGCATAATCTGAAAATCCATGGGTCGCCAATTGGACTTTTCCTCTTCCCAGCATTTATAGTAAAGAAACATAAGTTCAATATTTGATTCCCATTCACAATATGCTTCAGGATCATACTTTACTCGAAATGGTGGAATGTTGAACTTTGGTTTAGCTAAAAAACGTTGCGTACGGTCATTATTAACCAAAGTCTCATCATTTGCACAAGAGGCACGTCGAACATTATTTGCATAAAGATGAGGCTAATCAACCTTATGTTTCCAATTACAATTCCGGCACTCAATTTTGGTACTTAGACATTCCAAATTTTTGTTGATCGTGTCTAGAACAGTGTCACGTTGTTGATCTCGAACGTTTTGAACCTCTTGATCCCTTCTCAACTTCCCAATCATGGTATTGTGAATCATAATGAAAGTCTGAAAAGAACACAAAGAAAAAAATTAAGCAAACCTCACTGTTATGCACTCAGAAATAAAAATTAAATTCTCAATGAGGTAAGAATTAATCTTGTGAGTCATTTAAAAAGTGTCAATATCAATCAATTAAAATGTATTAGAATCAAACTATCAAAGCAAACCTAATAGCATTATGAGTAAAAAATTGGCTTAAACATCAAAGAATTCTGTTGTATGGAGGAAGGAATATGCAACGTGCTTTAACCTACTAACACAAGAAATAGGAAAGTGTTAAAATGTGTAAAGGAACAAATAAAAAGTAAAAACAAATAAAAACTTAAAGCTAAGAGTCAATGAAAATTGCTGAAACCCAAAATCATGAAAAATTGAGAAGCAACTTGACAAACTTCGTTTGAGGTGTTCTTAATTTCCAAAAATCACAAAATTTAAACTTGAGCCTCCTCAAATAATGTAGATATGATATGGAAAGTTTTGGCGCAAAATTCAACCCACGTAATATTTTTTATTTTTTTGTATTTTATTTTTTGTACTTTTTTCGATCACTTTTTTCATAGGAAATATTTTTTTAATACTATGAAATAGTGCCAAGAAATAGTATGTAAAATTTCAGATCATTTGAAAATCGTTTACCCATTGAAAAATATTTTTTTTCTGAAAACTGTTGGGGTAAAAAAATTATTTTAAGGCTGTTTGCTAGAAATCAGTTTATAAAAATGAAAAGAACACCTAAAATGCCCAAATCTGATACCAAATGATAAAGGATGAGAAGGATGAACCTGAAAGCGAATCGTAAAGTTTGTCAAAGTCGTGGATTTGACTTAGGGCTCTAGACTTTCAAAAAGAAACTTGGATTTTGACACAACTTAAAACGAAATTGAATCCAAGTCAGATATAACAATTAAAATAAATAACTAAAATAAAATAATAAATCAAAGATTAAGGAAGCGAATAAAGAAGATAAATGGAAAAATAGAACGTGGCATGTAGAAGTTCTAAGAAGCCTTAGAAACATGAAGAATCCACAACCCCTTTCAAGCAGCTCTAATTTCCCCTCCAATATAGAAACCTTGGCAAGAAAAATGTCTGAAGATTATTCTAAAAGAAACTTAAGAGAAATTCTTGAAAGGAAAAACCCAAAGAGAATTTATTAACACAAAAGAGAAATAGGATAATAATGAATTGTCTGAATTGTGTACAATGCAAAGGCCTATATATAGGTTAGTTAAATAAATCTAAGTAAAACTCCTAATTATACTAAAACTCTAATTTAATCTAAACAAGAAGTAGTTTTAAACTAAACTTTCTTGTTAACATAAAACTCTTAAATAACTTAAAATACTTAATAATTATAAAAAATTCAGAATAAAATATTAAGAGTTGATAAATACAATATAGGGCTCATATATAATAAAAATTAAGCCTAAAACTCGAACCCAATATGATTTAAATTCGAATTAAATGCCTGAAATTCGTAATTTCTGTCATAATTTCTTTTAGAAATTCTACTCGCACAGTCTTCACTAAAATGGTCATAACTTGAGCTCCTGAACTCAAAATCGTGTGATTCAAAATGCTTTTGAAGATAAGAGATAGATCTTTAAATGCCATGAGACATCTCAACCTAGAAATGCTAGGATCCCATCCAAAGTCATTGAAAATCTACTAATTTCCTAAACATGAAAATTGGTAGCTTTGGTGATTGGAATTTAATAAATTCCACCCCATCCATGCATGCATAAGTAAAGTTGTGGCTTATGCTTCAAGGCAGTTTACGGAACTATCCTACTCATGATTTGGAGTTAGCGGCTGTGGTGTTTGCACTTAAGATTTGGTGCCATTATCTTTAGGGAGAGAAGTGTGTAATTTACACTGATCATAAGAGCCTTAAGTATCTCCTCTCCCAAAAGGAGTTGAAGTGAAGACAAAGGCATTGGATTGAACTATTAAAGGACTATGACTATGTGATTGAGTATCATCTAGGTAAGGAAAATGTTGTTGCTGACACTTTAAGTAGGAAGTTGATGACGGAGTTGAGAGCTATGTTTGCGCGCTTAACTTTAACTAGTGATGGTGGTTTGTGTGCTGAACTTTGAGTGAGACCAACTTTGTCACAACAGATTAAGGAAAAAAATTGTTAGATAGGGATTTGCTAAAGAGGGTTCGACAGGTTGAGCAAGGAATTAAGGGGGATTTCCATGTAGACGATGATGGTATCTTGAATTAGATTGTGTGTACCACAAGATGTGGATTTAAGGCAAGTGATCCTTACCAAAGGTTCATAGTAGCCCTTATGCTATGCATCCTGGCAGTAGAAAGATGTATCATGATCTTCGTGAAATTTATTGGTGGCCTAGGTTGAATCGTGACGTTACAAATTTTGTGGCTCAATGTTTGGTTTGTTAAAAGGTGAAAGTTGAACATTAATTTTCTTTAGGTTTGTTGTAACCTATTATGATTCATGAATGGAAGTGGAAAAGGATTACTATATATTTTGTTTTGGGTTTGCCATTGACTTCGTCGAAGAAGGATTCGATTTGGGTTATAATTGATTGATTTTTAAAGAGTGAGCATTTCTTAGCAGTGCGTATCAATTATTCATTGCAAAATTTAGCAAAGTTGTATATTGTTGAGATTGTTCGTCATCATGGGGTTCCAGTTTCGATTATTTCTGATAGGGATCCAAGGTTTACCTTAAGGTTTTGGAAGAGTTTGCAGGAGGCTTCGAAGCTTACTTTTAGTACGACTTATCATCCCTAAAGTGATGGTCAATCAGAAAAGGTACTTTAAGTGTTAGAAGATATGTTGTGAAGCTGTGTGATTGGGTTCAGTGGTAGTTAGGAGAGTATCTGCCCTTAGCAGAGTTTTCTTACAATAACAGTTTCCAAGTGAGTATTCGCATGGCACCGTTTGAGGTGTTGTATGGTAGAAAGTGTAGAACTCCTTTGTGTTAGACAGAGTTGGAGGAAAAGCGTGCTATTGGATTAGAATTAGTTCGTGAGACCAAAGAGAAAGTAAAATTGATATATGAAAGGTTGAAAGGAGCAACAGATAGGCATAAATCTTATGCGGATTTAAAGCGTCGAGATTGTACAACCCCTTTTTAGTGAAATCAGAATAGTGGTTTTGGGATCGCAAATCTGATTAATAAATTATTATTTATTATTACTTTAATGTTTATGGGATGTTATTAAGGTTCTATTAAAATTTCGTTAAGAAATTTTGATGTTTGCATGATTAATTAAGTCAAAAGGACTAAATCATAAAAAGCACAAAAGTAGAGTTCTATTTGTTAAAAGGGTCAAATGGCTATGAAACTTTAGAGTGAATGAAATTAAATGGTAATTAGACCATTTGAATAGTTAGTGGATATCCATGACAAGGATTTATTGAAATTTTGATAGTTTTTAAAGGGTAAAATGGTAATTTAGTAATTGAAGTTAAAATTAACCTAAGAAAAGATGTCATCTTCATTTATTTATTTTTGTTTCAACTGAAAGTGCCATGGGAGAGGAAGCTTTGAATTCGGCTAGGGTTAATTCACTTGCATGGTATGATTTTGAGTCCTATTTTTAATAATTTTTATGTTTTCAAGATCGTTATAGCTTAATCTAGCTAGCCCGGGGATCAATTTGTAAAATTGTTAAAGATTGAGGGTTATGCCATGAACTATTTTGTATTATTCTTGATGTTTAATGATAGATTATGAGTCATTGTTGATAAATAAATAAGTTTTGTAAAGTGATTTTTGATGGAAATTGTATTTAGGGACTTGGTTGTAAAAATAGTAAAAGTACATATTAAATTTATGAAATGATGGTTTGTATGAATTGGTTTAAGTCCTTAGAGAATTCTTCTATCTTGAGAAAATAATTAAAATGTTTAGATTTCAATTTATGAGCTTAAGGACTAAATTATGAAAAGTTAAAATGTTAGGGACAAAATAGTAATTTTAGAAAATTATGAAATGTAGACAAAATTGAATGCTAGGGATATTAAATGGATTAAATTTGTCTATTTAGATCAAGATAGACCATGTACAGGCTTAGATCGGGGAAAAGCTAAAGCTTTGGATTAGTCAATTACGTTCCTACAGCTTAGTCGTCAAGGTAAGTTCGTGGTGTTTTGATATGTAAACGAATTTGTATTTGTGTACTTATATTATAATGTTTTAGTTATTATGTTTTTAGAAAATTATTCTTGAATTGCACATACGCTCCCTTATTTGTACTTCGGTACCCTTGAATTGCACATACATGCCCTCGTTTGTACTTCGGTAACCATGAATTTATTTTTGTGCCCTAATTAGACTCCGATAACTTTGAATTGAATAATATATGAATTGTATTCAACTATTATTAGATTAAATGATATACTATGTTCTTATTAACCTCTATAAACTTATTTGTTCTTGTGGATTGTTTAGTATATCATCGCTGTTGACATTTTGGACTGATCAAAACTTCGTCCATACTATCCATCGATATTGGTAGTTTTGGTATCTCCTAGGGTAGTGGCATGTATAAACTTATGAAGTTGAATTTGTGGTGTTTGATGAATATGTAAATAATAATTAAATGTGTTTGTGTTTTAGTGTCATGTATGCATAGTAGGTATAATGCTTGCTTTAGAATGTACTTTTGGTCACTTTTGATAATGGTTGTGTAACACCCCGTACCCGAGACCGTTGCCGGAGTCGGACACGAGGGGTTCACAGACTAATTTCGCTTACTATCGCAGTCCATTTTAAAAAATTTCCAGGCAAGCTGGCTAACTGCGTCACTGTCACCTTAAAAATCATATCTTGAGTTTCACAACTCGAAAATAAGTTTCGTGATTTTTCCCTGAAACTAGACTCATATGGCCATCTATATATTTTTTTCTAGAATTTTTGGTCGGGCCAATTAGTACAGTTTATTAGTCAAAGTCTCCCATGTTACAGGGATCGACTACACTGACCTTTGCGCATTACGACTTGGATATCTCCCTGTACAGAGCTTTAATACTGATGCCGTTGGTTTCTATAGAAACTAGACTCAGAGAGGAATCTATACATATATGGCATGACTCCTAATTATCTCTGGTTAATTTGTAATTAATTTCCAAAGTCGGAACAGGGAGTCCAGAAACCGTTCTGGCCCTGTCTCACGAGAACCTGAATATCTCTTAACATAATGTCCATATGATCATTTCGTTACTTTCCTATGAAAATAGATTCATTAAGGTTCGTTTACATAATTTATTCATTATTTAATTCCAATCCTACTATTTTTAGTGATTTTCCAAATATACATTACTGCTGCTGCCAGCATCTGCCTTTAAGGTAGACTTTACCTATTTCATAGTTTCCATGATTCAACTCGCCCTTTTAGCATAAATAGCACAAATTATGATAGTGATTAACCATTCCATACCAAATGATTATAACATTATGCTCAAACATATATAAGCCATTTTCGCATGGCTATATACATTAACCAAAATATTCTTCCGCCACTAGTCTATTTTATACATGCCATAAGATAATCCAAAACATAGCAGTACCAAACAGTGGATAGTGATAGTGTGACTAGTTGCTGACGATCCCCGAGCCTGTAGCTTCGCAATGAGATCTATAAAACAGAGGAAACAGAGTAAACGGAGTAAGCATTACAATGCTTAGTAAGTTTTAAGCAGTGTCAACAGATAACAATCAAATTATAACATAGTTGTTCGTATTTTTATTTCACTCTTCCTTCGGGCATACCATCCCTTTACCGAATACGCACATCTCATCATATACAATAGGCAGATAAACTTTCACATAAAAGTGAGCTCATGTGACATAGATATATCGTATGATTTCACATCACCTCTCACACTGATCCGATGTCACATAATCATAGGAATAGTCTCATAGATTGCTCTCGTATGCATCACATAACTACCTTATGATTTAGTGCAAATCAAGCTCACATATAAACTTGGAGTGCGTACCTGTTTAACCTTTCGCATTGAATATATTTATAAGCAATTCTTATTACGAAGTCTTACCCGGACACAATCTCCACACGAAGTTATCGGGTCTTACCCGGACAAAATTCCCACACGTAGTCATCGGGTCTTTAGAGCTCGGATATAATACGAGCACGAAGCTTACGGACATTAATCAGTGATAATATTCTCGCATAAAGCCTGCGGGGTTTTAACCCGGATATAGTACTAACACAAATTCCCTTCGGGACTTATCACATTTATGCACTTTCACATCCATCACGTTGGCCACTCGGCCCTGTCACATATATACACTTTCACATTCCTCACATCGGCCATTAGGCCTTATCACATATATACACTTTCACATTCATCACATCGGCCATTAGGCCTTATTACATATATACACTTTCACATTCATCACATCGGCTATTAGGCCTTATCACACATATACACTTTCACATTCATCACATCGGCTATTAGGCCTTAGCACACATATACACTTTCACATTCATCACATCGGCCATTAGGCCTTGTCACATATATACATTTTCACATTCATCACATCGGCTATTAGGCCTTATCACATATATACACTTTCACATTCATCACATCGACCATTAGGCCTTATCACATATATACACTTTCACATTCATCACATCGGCTATTAGGCCTTATCACATATATACACTGTCTTGGCTGAATCTACATCTATCATTTTCCAATATCACAATTTAGAATTCACGTATGGGTTTAATCAATAGCTTATGAGCAACTAAAACAAGTTTATCAAGGTTTACAACACAATCTCAAATTCAGCACAAGCTGTTTTTCCTGAGCAATAGTCACTAAATTATTTATAACTGGAGCTACAAAACTCCAAATCACTTTCCGTTAATTTTTCCTGAATATAGACTCGTATATCTTCCATCCATAAAATTTCCAGAATTTTAGGTTTGGCCAATCAATACCAGATTTTTCTTAAAGTTTCCCCTGTTCCACTGTTTGACTAGTCTGACCACTCTTCACTACGAATCAAATTTCTCATTTTACAGAATTCAAAATGTGTTGTATTTGATTTCATTTGAAACTAGACTCATTAAGGAGTCTAAGCATATAAATTTTATCTTATAACCATTTTTGTACAATTTATAATGATTTTCTAAAAACAGAACAGGGGATTTCGGAGTCATTCTGACACCGTCTCACACAACTTTAAATATATCATTATCGAAAATTCCTTTGCTTACACGGTTTCTTTTATAAGAAACTAGACTCATTAAGCTTTAATTTCATGTCTAATTCAGCCTCTAATTCAAGTCCATAAATTTATGGTGATTTTCTAAATTCATGTTACTGCTGCTGTCCTGAGCAGGTTTATCACAATTTTATTCTTCTAACATATCCTTTTAGCACTTCATAATATCATATCCATTTGGCAACATATCATATCAATAACTTACCTATACTTCATAATAGCCATTAGGCTATATGCATAAAAATTTACAATAGAGTTATGATTCTTTTAATATGTGCTTAACATATCATACTCAATCACATTATAGGCTTTAATACTTAAAACTTACCTCGGAAATTGCCGAACGATTACGACGGCTATTCGATCACTTTTTCCTTTCCCTTATCCAACTTGATCCTCTAGGCTCTTGAGCTAAATCAAACAATTTACTTCCCAAATTAAACATAGTCATACGACATCCATATACATTTTATACTAGCCGAAATGTACCATCAAGATATACTTTACTCAAATAATTTACCTTGGCCGATCATGTATAATGTTTTGTAGCTTAATAAATTTAACATACATTATGTATTCATAATATTTGTCCAGCCAATTATCCATGGTCATACACACACAATCAAAAATAAATACCAAATTTTCATATCCTTTATGCCCTAAGCCGAATACACTTGTCATGTTCACCTACATTTTTCAAGTACAACATTCTCATATTCGGCATTAGTATCAAGCATAATAGCCAATTCTTCCCACCATTTCCAAAACCAATTCATCAATGCAATCATACCATTACAAATCAACTTAAAATAACCATATCTAATAATCAAATACCTATAGCATTGCACATTTCTCGCATAGCAAGTACAACTAAATTCATTATTAATATATATATCTAAACACTTAACTACAAGATTTAATCACCATTATCAAATCATAAAACAGCTTATAACCATCATCTATATTTACTTCCCATAAACCGAAATAACCATTACATCATCTTTAAAACACTTTGCATTTTACCCATTTAATCAAGCCAAATCTCAAGACCATTCCATCACACAAATTATACCATAAATCATACTTACTATTTAAGTTAATGCATGACCGAAAATCACCATCATTAACATCATTATCAAACTAAAACCAAAACACATCTATCATCCGTATACCAAACTTACCAAAACAAACTACTATGAGTTTCAAGCTTATTGACCGAATCTCAAACCTCAAAATTCTAAGTTTAATCTATGGGATAAGTAGAGTTTGAACTAATCATCTCAAACATGCATAGATTTTCAAGAATCATTCAATACATACCTCATTCTAGCCATCTTCTAAGCCAAAAATCAAAGCAACCAAACTTTCTTCTCCCTCCCTTTAGGCTACGGCAATGGAGGAAAGGATGAACAACTTTGGTTTCTCCTCCCACTAATTATTATCTAACATCTTTCTTTTTTTTCTAATACTTATTTCCTATTATAAAACCATGTAGTCATTATAATATTAATACAAAATGCATATGCTTTGTATCCCATACCCTCATGGCCGGCCACTTCCTCTAAAGTGGGGAATTTGACATGCAAACCCATCATTTCACAACATGCATTATTAGGCCACTTTACATTTGCCTAGCACATTTCCAAATTTTCTCACATAAGTCCTATTTGATAAAATTCACTTACCATTAACAAAATTCAAACATGAAATTTTCACACATGCATATGTACATATAATGAGCATCAACTATGACGGTTAATTATCTTTATGACTCGGTTTAGTGGTCCCGAAACCACTTTCCGACTAGGGTCACTTTAGGGGTGTCACAGGTTGAGAATGGTTTATTAATATCATTTGATGGTTTGTGTTATTGAGCTACCTTATATTGTATGTTTAGTAAGTTCTTGGAACTAGTAGTTGATTAGTGGTAAGTGGTAGCATATGCATGTTTAGGTAAGTTTTGGATGTTTGCATTTAAGGTGTCTTGTATGGCATATTGGTTGATCAATTTTGAACTATTGAATTTTTCCTTTCATGTGAGTTTTAGTCATGTTTTGGTGTCTTGATTAGGTGCACAAAAGTCCTATCAGTGTGTGCATGATTTGGTGTTGAAATTGGCTTGATTTTGGGCAAATTCATGTCCATATGGCCTGAGACACCGACGTGTGACTTAGTCGTATGTGCCATACGGCCTAGTGACACAGCCGTGTGTCCCCTGTAGGTTCTATTGCATGCAAGTTAGTTGGTTACACACGCTAGCACACGGGCGTGTAGGGCTATTTTGAGAGTTACACAGGTTGGCGCATAGGCGTATGACACGGGCATGTGACCCTACTTAGAGAGTTACATCGGTGAGGACACTGACACGACTGTGTGTCCCTAGTTCGAAGGTTACATGGCCTGAGACGCGGACGTGTGTCTCAGCCGTGTAAGGCACACGCCCGTGTGACCCCTGTAGTCAAATTTTTCTAACTTTTTCTTAAACTTTCCAAATGTTTTTGGCTGGGTCCCAAATTGTTTCTAAGGTGTTTCTACGGCCTCGCGAGCTCGATTAAGGGACAATATGTATATTAATGAATTTATTATAATATTTTTTAAATGATACATGAAATGTATGAGTTGATGTTCCATTTGTACAGTAATGCTTTTTAACCCTAATTCGGTGATGGATATAGGTTAGGGGTGTTATAGAGATTTTGAGTTTCAAGTTGGCGATAAGGTGTTTTTGAAGGTTTCTTTGTGGAAAAAGGTTTTAAGATTTGGAAGAAAAGGTAAATTAAGTCCAAGATATGTTGGACCTTATAAAGTTGTTGAGAGAATTGGACTGGTAGCTTATCAACTCAAGTTGCTGTCAGAACTTGAAAGAATTCATGATGTTTTCTATGTATCTATGCTACAGAAGTATTGCTTAAATCTGTTGCATGTTGTGTCAGTTGAAGATGTAACATCCCAAAATAGGGCCTAGTCAGAATAGTGGTTTCGGGACCACAAATCCGATGTTGAAATATTTATTTTATGATTATTATGAGGTCTAGAATATGTAAATATGCATGTGTTAAAGTTTTATGAGGAAATTCTATGAGTAATGTGTCCAATTGGTAAATAAGGACCAAATTGAATAAATTGAAAAACTTGGATTCTAGAATCAATTTGTATGAAATTGCTTTAGATTATTAATTAGAAGGTATTAAAGAGCAATTTGCCCAATGTCTAAGTTTTTGGACAAAAATGGGCATGTATGGATAAAATTTTAAAGAAAGAGCTTAAGGGCATTTTGGTCATTTGGCTAATTAATGAAATAAAATGGGAAAATGAAGAAAAAAATCAGCCATTCTTCTCCCACATCCAGCCAAATTTCTCAAGCCCTCCATAGCTAGGGTTTTCAACATTTTCAAGCTCAATAGTAAGGGCTCCCAAGCCCCGTTTTTAATGTTCTTTGCAATTTTGAAATCCCGATAGCTTAGTCTCTCCATTTCTACCCATATTTTGAGTTAGGGTTCATGTTTGTAAAGTGACCCATGTGTGACATGTTTATTCTTTGATGTTTTATGGAGGAATATGAAATTTGTATGTGTGTTAAACATCTTTTTCTAGGTGATTTTTAGGAAAAACCCCTAAAAGGATCTTTTTGCAAAAGCTATAAAATATGTGGTAAAAATGTGAGATAATGTGACGCCCCAATTTTCAGGAATTCTGTGAATGTTGGCATAGGTTTAATTATGTTAGTGGGCCTCTAGAAGGCCCAAGCTTAAGATAGAACCCAGCAATTTTAGTTAATTTTTGTTCCATAAGAAAAATGGGGTGAAATTATGAAATAGGACCTATGTGAAAATGTTTGAAAATGCTATAGGCTAAATTGAAGTGGCCAAATAAATAGGAGTGCAAAATAAGAGGTTTTGCACGACAAACCTCCCATTTTACATGAAGTGGCAGCCATCATGTTGTTGTAGACAATATGAGCACTTGATATCCATAATTCATGGTACAAATTGATAACGGGTTAGGTAAATGTTCCATGGTAATGGATTAGGTAAATATTCCATGGTAATGGGTTAGGTAAATGTTCCATGATAATGGTTTAGGTAAATGTTCTATGATGGCCATTTCATGTCTTTTGTATTAAAGAATTAAATGGATGAAATATGAAATTTTATTAAAAGAAAAAGGGGTGAAAAGAACAAAGTTTTGTCCATCTTTGTTCACCATAGCCGAAAGTTAGAGAAGAGAAAGGAGAGGAGAAAGCTCTTGAATGTTCGGTCACTTGAGGAAGAAAATTGAAGGTAACTTCATGGTAGTTTGCTTCTATCTTGATGTTCATGAGTTCTTCTTGATTCTACCTTAACTCTTGAAGCATATTTTGGTTTTTAGTTGTGTTGTGAGCATTTAGTCATGAATTAAAATGAAGGAAATGGTTGTTGTTTCATGTTCTTTTGATGAAAAATAGAAGATAGGTGAAATTGAGCCAAACAAATGAGCATGCATGTGCCTTAGATGCTAAGGGGAAAAATTGGCTAACATGTTGTGCTTTAAAATGACGAAATGGAGATTATACTTAAGTAAAATCATAGATATGTGATGATTGATTGGTGATATACATGTTTAAATAACAAGCATGCAAGTTAGGTGTGAAAGAGTGATTTGGTAATAAATCTGCTTGGGACAGCAGCAGTAACGTGAGTTTGGAAAATCACCATAAATTGTGGGAGATGAGTTAGAAGCTGCATAAATTATGTAATTAAAGCTTAATGAGTCTAGTTTCAAATGGAATAAATGAGAACATATGTTGAATTCTGTACAATGAGAAATTTTATTCGTAATGAAGAGTGGTTAGATTAGTCAAACAGTGAAACATGGGAAACTTTAAGAAAAATCTGGTATTGATTGGCCATACCAAAAAATTCTGAAAATTTTATGGATAGAAGATATATGAGTCTATTTTCAGGGAAAATTAATGGAACTTGATTTTGAGTTTCGTAGCTCCAGTTATAAATAATTTAGTGACTGTTGCTTAGGAAGACAGCTTGCAGTAAAATTATGATTATGTGGTAAACATTGACAAAAATTTGTTAATGAGTTGCTTATCGATTTCTTATAAGCTTACTATGATCTGTAGGTGTGGTTGGCCGAATATTGTAAGGGGTTAATACGTAGTTTGTATTTGAATAGTTAGATTAACGTGTTAGTAATCCAATTGTAGGTGGTTAGTGTGTGGATCTCGTCAGCATATTGTCGCAAACAGGTGTATAACTAACACCCTCTTATAGACTAGATCGGAAAAAGCTGAAAATCCGGTATTTTGAGATTAATAGTTTGATGTATATGGTAAATTAAAGTGATAAGACTGCAGAGTGCGCGATTCTGTGCATTTTGATATTTTTGGGCTTAATGGGCCAAAAACGGGATAATGGGCCAACGGGCCCAAATTGTTAAGAAAACGCGGTAAGTGTTTCTGATCGTACGTAAATGACTATGTTATGTATGAAAACCTTAAGAATAGTTAAATTACTTGAATACCCCTATGTATGCAAAATTACCATTATACCCCTAGGGTTACTTTTGACTGAAAAGCATGACGATCTGATTCTGTATGATGTATGCCATGATTATATATCTGTTGCATGGGGACTTGGGTTATACTATGGAGGAAGCGTCTTGGTGGCTATGCCACAATTTATCTAATCTGGTGGCTCTGCCACATATATCTGTCTTAGTGGCTATGCCACAATTATCTGATCTGGTGGCTCTGCCACATATATCTGTTCTGGTGGCTCTGCCACAATATTTGGCAGTCTCGCTGCGATTTCTATGGTGTGTAGCGGTTGGGTGGGTCGAGTAGTCTCCCCACATGGTGTAAGGCTGGTACAGGGGTGTTATGGATGAATCTGGGTTGGGTTTCTGCATAAACATGTAATATCTATTATGTTCTGTTATGGGCCTATGGGCTTTATTCTGAATTCTGTTCTGGGCTAAGGCCAACTTATCCTATTTTTGTGGTTTGAGCTAATATAGGCTATGGTTGGGTTAATTTACACACTGAGTTTCCCCAAACTCACCCCTTTTATTTTCATCCACGCAGGTAATCCCCAACCATAGTGGGCTTGGAGCTGTGAGGGAATTCGGAGTGGCCACCCGTTCTGAAAGTTTGATTTTTTTCTGGTGAACTGGACATCCTTTTATTTACGTTTGAAGTTTTGGGTTTTTAAATGTAATAAGGCTGCTTAATTATTTTTGATGGTTTTAATATGTATTACTAAGATAGGTATTATTTATTTTAACTGTTGAAATTGGATAGCTTTAGGGCGCGTTTTCAAAAACAACTATTGATTTCAAAATAACACGACAACAAGCAAAGCTTCTGCAATGAAAGTATTTTCCAAAATTAATCACTTTTCCTAAAAATGACTTAATCAAATCGGTTTCCTAGAAATATCTATGACGTTAAGGTGTGGCAATGGTGGTATGCATGTCTAGGATTGGATCCGAAGGGAGCTTGGTACTTAAGCAGTCCGATGGACTCAACACCTCTTTTTCGGTTTCCTACCTGGTGCACAGCTTCCATTCACTTTAACCTATAATGAAATTATCTTTTAAAACACTAAGTAAGTTTTTCTGGATCAACAATATAAAATATTTTGAACGCTTCGATGTGGCATGTTGGATCCAGTCATAACGTCTGGGCCGGGTTTGGGGTGCTACATTTAGTGGTATCAGAGCCTAGGTTGCAACAACTCGACTGTGGAATGGGTTTAGAAAAACAAAGATTTTCAAAAAACAAAAATTTTATAAAGATTACGAAAAACTGAAATTTCAAAATTTAGATCTTTTGAAGGTGGCACCCGAATCTCCGGCTCAAGTCTGTAAGTATTTTGAATTTTTCTAAATATTTTCTGAATTATCTGTCTGTTCTAAAACCCTATTAGGATACTCTAGATAGGATGATACTGAAACCATAGGAAAATTTGATTTTGCGAAAACAAACTCTGAATTTCTGTCTGATTCATGAAACATCTGTAGTAAACACTGGAATATTAATTGATGCATAAAAATTTGTAATCAAGATAATACGATATGAGTGCAAGAGGCCGTGGACGGAGTCGAGGAAGTGCTCGAGCGAGATCTTCGTCTTCGGGACATATGCCGGCGGTGGATGCACCGGTACCACCGGCAACAGAGGTAGAGTCCCATGACCGCGGTGCCGAGGATGATGCCCTGTCGCAGGCAATGCTTCGTGTTCTGGAAAGGGTTACCGGGACAAGTTCGGGCAACGGAATTCGAGGATAGATTTCTGAACGACTCTGGGCCAACGGAGCAGAGATCTTTAGGGGTGTGTCTGGTATCGCCTCGAATGTGGCAGAATATTGGTTGAAGGCCACAGAACGAATTATGGATGACTTGGATTGCTCTGTAGAGCAGAAGCTGAAGGGAGCCGTATCGTTGCTACGGGACGAGGCTTACCAGTGGTGGCTCACTGTGAGAGAAGGAACCCCAGCTGATAGGGTAACTTAGGAACTATTTAAGACGACCTTTAAAGGGAAGTATGTTGGAGCGAGTTATGTGGACGCCCGCAGGAAGGAATTCCTAAATCTGGTGCAAGAAGGTAAAACAGTTGCCGAGTACGAGGCCGAGTTTCTGAGGCTGAGCCGATATGCCATGGGCATAGTTGCTACGGAGTATGAGCAAAGTGTGTGCTTCGAGGATGGTCTTAGAGATGACCTCAGGGTGTTAATCGCTCCGCAGAGGGAGTGAGACTTCGCGATTTTGGTGGAGAAGGCAAGGATCGCTGAAGAGGTTAAGCATGCTGAAAAGTAAAATCGGGAAAAGGATCGGAACCGTTTCTGGAGGGATTCAAGACCCTCGGGTGGTGCAAATAGGATTATTAAGAGAGCAAAAGTGGAGGAACCAGTTCGAGCAGTGCCGATGAATGTGGTCAGACCATCAATCTGTGGAGACTGTGGTAAGGTACATTTGGGCGAGTGTAGGAAACGCTCTGGTGCTTGTTTTCGATGTGGATCTATGGAGCATAGAGTACGGGACTGCCCTCAGAAAGCTGATCAGGTTGAAGTTGCTGAACAGAGGATTGCTCAACCTGTAAGGGGTGGAAATGGAAACAGTCGAGGTCGGGGGGCACCTGGCAGGGGTGTCGAAAATGCTGAAGCTCGACAGCCAGCTTTGGTGTATGCAGCTCGTCGTCGAGAGGAGGGCGACGCACCTGACGTCATAACTGGTACGTTCTTGGTTTCTGGCATGCCATATACTGCTTTGGTGGATATTGGATCTACTCATTCCTATGTTGCATGTGCCATATCTGGGTTGTTGGGTGTGCACTCTAAGAAGATGGTGAGTGGGGTATCTGTGTTAAGTCCTTTAGGTCATTCGGTTAGGGTAGACAAACTATATAGGGATGTACCCTTAGAAACTCAAGGCAAGGTTTTCCCTGGAGATCTGATGGAGTTACCGTTCGGAAAGTTTGACCTCATTCTGGGAATGGACTGGCTTGTTAAGCATAGGGTGACTTTGGATTGTGCTACAAAACGAATGGTGTTAAGGACCACGGAGGGTGAGGAGGTTATGATGATAGGCGAGCGAAGGGATTATTTGTCCAATGTGGTGTCAGCATTAAGAGTCGAGAAGTGGATTCGGAAAGGTTATGAGACCTATTTGGCATTTGTAAGTCAGTCGGAAGGGGAGGGATTGTTAGTGGATAAGGTTAGGACTGTAAAGGAGTTCCAAGATGTTTTTCCGGAGGAGCTTCCAGGATTGCCTCCGAACCGAGAAGTGGAGTTTGGAATCGACTAATTGCCTGGAACGGCACCAATGTCTATCGCACCGTATAGAATGGCACCGAAGGAGTTGGTGGAGCTAAAGGCACAAATTCAAGAGTTGTTTGATAGGGGCTTCATTAGGCCAAGCGTGTCTCCATAGGGAGCACCGGTGCTATTCGTGAAGAAGAAGGATGGTACAATGCGGATGTGCATTGATTATCGCCAGTTGAACAAACTGAAAATTAAGAATAAGTATCCACTACCAAGGATTGGCGACCTGTTTGACCAGCTTAGAGGGACTTCTGTATTTTCTAAGATCGACCTCCGATCTGGATATCATCAGTTAAGGGTCAAGGAGGTGGATATCCATAAGACGACATTCAGGATTCAGTATGGTCATTACGAGTTTTTGGTTATGCCATTTGGACTGATGAACACTCCTGCAGCATTTATGGATCTGATGAATCGGGTGTTCCAACCATTCTTGGATTGATTCATAGTCGTCCTCATTGATGATATCCTGGTGTATTCTGAAACTGAAGCGAAACATGATGAGCATCTCCGTATAGTGCTGCGAGTGTTAAGGGAGAAGGAACTCTTTGCGAAGTTCAGCAAGTGTGAATTTTGGTTGAGGGAGGTAACCTTCTTAGGACATGTGGTCTCTGCCGAAGGGATTAAGGTGGACCCTCGAAAGATTGGCAGTTTTCTAGGGTTGGCAGGATACTACAGAAGGTTTGTGGAAGGTTTCTCTGCGATGGCAGCACCTCTGACAAAACTCATAAGGAAAGGAGTATCGTTTGTATGGACTGAGAAGCAGTAGGAAGCTTTTGAGAAGTTGAAGAAAGTTCTGACTGAAGCACCTGTGTTAATTCAGCCGGAGTTTGGGAAGGGTTTTACTGTGTACAGTGATGCATCACACGTGGGTTTGGGCTGCGTGTTAATGCAGAAGGGTAAGATGGTTGCATATGCATCACGACAGCTTAAACCTCACGAAGGGAACTATCCTACTCATGATTTGGAGTTGGCGGCAGTGATATTTGCACTTAAGATTTGGAGACATTACTTGTACGGGGAGAGGTGTATTATATACACAGACCACAAGAGTCTTAAGTATTTGTTTACTCAGAAGGAGCTGAACCTTAGGAAAAAGAGATGGATTGAGTTGCTTAAGGATTATGACTGTTCGATCGAGTATCACCCAAGCAAGGCTAATGTGGTAGCCGATGCTTTAAGTCGTAGAACCGTAACTGATCTGAGAGCAATGTTTGCTCATTTGAGTCTGTATGATGATGGCAGTTTGTTGGCTGAATTGCAAGTAAGGCCAACCTGGGTGGACCAGATTAAGGAAAAGCAGTTGGAAGATAAATCTTTGGTTGCTCGTTTTCAACAAGTTAAGGAAGGGGAAACTTCTGAGTTCGGTTTAAATGGTGATGGAGTTCTGTGTTTTCGAGGAAGAATTTGTGTTCCGAGGGACTCTGATTTAAGGCAGACAATATTGAAGGAAGCTCACGAGGGACTATGTGCCATGCATCCTGGAGGGAATAAGTTGTATCACGACTTGCAAGAATTATACTGGTGGCCTAGACTTAAGCGAGAAGTAACGGAGTTTGTAGGAAAATGTCTGACATGCCAACAAGTGAAAGCTGAGCATCAATTACCTTCTGGACTGTTACAGCCGGTGAAGATACCACTTTGGAAGTGGGAGAGGGTAACCATGGACTTTGTGAGTGGGTTACCCTTGACACCATCAAAGAAAGACTCGGTGTGGGTGATTGTGGATAGGTTGACCAAATCGGCCCATTTCATACCTGTTTGTATTGACTTTTCACTTCAAAAGTTAGCCAAGTTGTATGTGGCGGAGATTGTGCGACTTCATGGAGTCCCAGTTTCAATTATTTCTGATCGAGATCCCAGATTTACATCTCGGTTTTGGCAAAGGTTGCATGAGGCGTTGGGTACGCGATTGAATTTTAGTACAGCTTTCCATCCCCAGACTGATGGTCAATCGGAAAGGGTTATTCAGATTCTGGAGGACATGTTGAGGGGATGCGTGATTGACTTTCGAGGTAGTTGGGAGGATTACTTGCCGTTGGCAGAATTTGCGTACAATAACAGTTACCAGGCGAGTATTCGAATGGCACCGTATGAAGCACTATATGGACGAAGGTGTCGTACACCTAGTTGTTGGACTGAACTAGGAGAGCGACAAGTTCTTGGACCAGAGTTGGTAGCTGATACTGATGATAAGGTCAGGATAATTAGGGATCGGTTAAAAGAAGCATCTGATAGGCAAAATTCGTATGCAGATTTGAAGCGTAAGGAGATTGAGTACTCAGTAGGTGATATGGTCTCCTTAAAGGTTTCTCCTTGGAAGAAGATATTAAGGTTCGGTAAGAAGGGCAAGTTGAGTCCACGGTTCATTGGGCCTTATCGGGTTTTGAAGCGAGTAGGCCCAGTGGCTTATCAGTTGGAATTGCCTCCAGAGTTAGACAGGATTCATGATGTTTTTCACGTCTCCATGTTAAGGCGTTATCGTGCTGACCCTGCTCATGTCCTGCCAGTTGCAGAAATTGAAGTTCAGACTGATTTGACCTTTGAGGAGGAGCCTGTGCAAATATTGGCTCGAGATGTTAAGGTTCTCAGAAGGAAAACTATCCCGTTAGTGAAAGTACTTTGGCGTAATCATGGAAGGGAAGTAGCTACTTGGGAATCAGAAGAGACTATGCGTCAACAATACGCTCAACTAGTTGGATCAAGTAAATTTCGAGGACGAAATTTCTTTAAGGAGGGTAGAGTTGTAACGCCCCAAATTTTGGGAATTCTGTGAATGTTGGCATAGGTTTAATTATGTTAGTGGGCCTCTAGAAGGCCCAAGCTTAAGACAGAACCTGACAATTTTAGTTAATTTTTGTTCCATAAGAAAAAGGGGGTGAAATTATGAAATGGGACCTATGTGAAAATGTTTGAAAATGCTATAGGCTAAATTGAAGTGGCCAAATAAATAGGAGTGCAAAATAGGAGGATTTGAATGAAAAACCTCCCATTTTACATGAAGTGGCCAGCCATCATGTTGTTGTAGACAATATGAGCACTTGATATCCATAATTCATGGTACAAATTGATAATGGGTTAGGTAAATGTTCCATGATAATGGATTAGGTAAATATTCCATGGTAATGGGTTAGGTAAATGTTCCATGATAATGGTTTAGGTAAATGTTCCATGATGGCCATTTCATGTCTTTTGTATTAAAGAATTAAATGGATGAAATATGAAATTTTATTAAAAGAAAAAGGGGTGAAAAGAATAAAGTTTTGTCCATCTTTGTTCACCATAGCCGAAAGTTAGAGAAGAGAAAGGAGAGGAGAAAGCTCTTGAATGTTCGGTCACTTGGGGAAGAAAATTGAAGGTAAGTTCATGGTAGTTTGCTTCTATCTTGATGTTGATGAGTTCTTCTTGATTCTACCTTAACTCTTGAAGCATATTTTGGTTTTTAGTTGTGTTGTGAGCATTTAGTCATGAATTAAAATGAAGGAAATGGTTGTTGTTTCATGTTCTTTTGATGAAAAATGGAAGATAGGTGAAGTTGAGCCAAACAAATGAGCATGCATGTGCCTTAGATGCTAAGGGGAAAAATCGGCTAACATGTTGTGCTTTAAAATGATGAAATGGAGATTATACTTAAGTAAAATCATAGATATGTGATGATTGATTGGTGATATACATGTTTAAATAACAAGCATGCAAGTTAGCTGTGAAAGAGTGATTTGGTAATAAATCTGCTTGGGATAGCAGCAGTAATGTGACTTTGGAAAATCACCATAAATTGTGGGAGATGAGTTAGAAGCTGCATAAATTATGTAATTAAAGCTTAATGAGTCTAGTTTCAAATAGAATAAATGATAACATATTTTGAATTCTGTACAATGAGAAATTTGATTTGTAATGAAGAGTGGCAGATTAGTCAAACAGTGAAACATGGGAAACTTTAAGAAAAATCTGGTATTGATTGGCCATACCAAAAAATTTTGAAAATTTTATGGATAGAAGATATATGAGTCTATTTTCAGGGAAACTTAACAGCACTTAATTTGGAGTTTCATAGCTCCAGTTATAAATAATTTAGTGACTATTGCTCAGGAAGACAGCTTGCAGTAAAATTATGATTATGTGGTAAACATTGACAAAAAATTGTTAATGAGTTGCTTATTGATTTCTTATAAGCTTACTATGATCTGTAGGTGTGGTTGGCTGAATATTGTAAGGGGTTAATACGTAGTTTGTATTTGAATAGTTAGATTAACGTGTTAGTAATCCAATTGTAGGCGGTTTGTGTGTGAATCTCGTCAGCATATCGTCGCAAACAGGTGTGTAACTAACACCCTCTTATAGACTAGATCGGCAAAAGCTGAAAAGTCGGTATTTTGAAATTAATAGTTTGATGTATATGGTAAATTAAAGTGATAAGACTGCAGAGTGCGCGATTCTGTGCATTTCGATATTTTTGGGCTTAATGGGCCAAAAACGGGATAATGGGCCAACGGGCCCAAATTGTTAAGAAAACGCGATAAGTGTTTCTAATCGTACGTAAATGACTATGTTATGTATGAAAACCTTAAGAATAGTTAAATTACTTGAATACTCCTATGTATGCAAAATTACCATTATACCCCTAGGGTTACTTTTGACTGAAAAGTATGACGATCTGATATTATATGATGTGTGCCATGATTATATATCTGTTGCATGGGGACTTAGGTTATGCTATGGAGGAAGCGTCCTGGTGGCTATGCCACAATTTATCTAATCTGGTGGCTCTGCCACATATATCTGTCCTGGTGGCTATGCCATAATTATCTGATCTAGTGGCTCTACCACATATATCTGTTCTGGTGGCTCTGCCACAATATCTGGCAGCCTCGCTGCGATTTCTGTGGTGTGTAGCGGTTGGGTGTGTCGAGTAGTCTCCCCACATGGTGTAAGGCTGGTACGGGGGTGTTATGGATGAATCTGGGTTGGGTTTCTGCATAAACATGTAATATCTATTATGTTCTGTTATGGGCCTATGGGCTTTATTCTGAATTCTGTTCTGGGCTAAGGCCAACTTATCCTATTTTTGTGGTTTGAGCTGATATAGGCTATGGTTGGGTTAATTTACACACTGAGTTTCCCCAAACTCACCCCTCTTATTTTCATCCATGCAGGTAATCCCCAACCATAGTGGGCTTGGAGCTGTGAGGGAATTCGGTGTGGCCACCCGTTCTGAAAGTTTGATTTTTTTCTGGTGAACTGGACATCCTTTTATTTATGTTTAAAGTTTTGGGTTTTTAAATGTAATAATCCGCTTAATTATTTTTTATGGTTTTAATATGTATTACTAAGATAGGTATTACTTATTTTAACTTTTGAAATTGGATAGCTTTAGGACGCGTTTTCAAAAACAACAATTGATTTCAAAATAACACGACAATAAGCAAAGCTTCCGCAATGAAAGTATTTTCCAAAATTAATCACTTTTCCTAAAAATGGCTTAATCAAATCGGTTTCCTAGAAATATCCATGACGTTACGGTGTGGTAATGGCGGTATGCATGTCTAGGATTGGAACCGAAGGGAGCTTGGTACTTAAGCAGTCCGATGGACTCACCACCTCTTTTTCGGTTTCCTACCTGGTGCACAGCTTCCATTCACTTTAACCTATAATGAAATTATCTTTTAAAACACTAAGTAAGTTTTTCTGGATCAACAATATAAAATGTTTTGAAAGCTTCGATGTGGCATGTCGGATCCGGTCATAACGTCTGGGCTGGGTTTGGGGTGCTACAAATAATGGAGAAATGTGGTCTGCTGTAAGAGGAAAGAACAATTGGCTAGGCTTGGATAAGGTAGAAATTGCATGCATTTTATTATACGGGCCTAGGGACTAAATCGTAAAAATGTGAAAGGTTAGGGCCAAAATTGTCATTTTGTCCGGGGGTGAAATTTAGGCTCAAAAAGAATAATGTGAGGTGTTGATGATTTATTTTTATTGTTATAGACCCCTAGGAGCAAATTTCGGATGTCGATCGAGGAAAACAAAAGGTTTCGGAATAACCGAAATGCGAAACCGAGACGAATACCAGGTAAGTTTGAATAACTTAAAGTAAACTCATAATACATCTAATTGCATGTTTTATGAATGTATGAATATTGTATTTGATGATGGCATGAAAATCCATGAAATGTGTTATTAATAATGACATTATGATAAATGTCCCGGTTGAGGTTAAAAAGGAAGTCCAATGGATAAACCATGGCTTACATGACTTGAGATCCTGCATGGGTTGCAGAAAAGGATTTAGCCCTGACGGGTAATCCATTGATCTCAAATATCAAAAGGATCTAGCCCGGACAGGTGTTCCTTGAGTGATCGAGCCTCCCGAAGAATTTGAGTGCATTGTGGATTTAGCCTGGACTGGTAATCAGATTAGGGTCTAAATTTAGCCTGGACTGGTAATTTAGATCCAATCTCATTAATGGTGCTTTTCGCTATAAAGGATTTAGCCTAGACTGGTAATCCCGACATCACCTTATGAGTTGATATTACGAGGGATTGAGCCTAGACTGGTAATCCCGCCGTAAGATGCAAGGTTCGCGAGAGTGCGCACATGAGATGATCACTCTCATGACTTGATGGTAAATGGGCAATCCATCAAGATTTCTAGGAAACTTAATGGGATTAACATGGGATATAAAAATGAAAACATGGGATGATGAGCTCATCTAAGACAAATTACATGGTGTATTGTTATGAGACTAACTTTTTGATTGAGTGCATGTGACAGGGAAACTATTTCATGCTTGTTGGTTTTATTGCCTAATATGGCATGCTAATTAATCGCTAAGTTTACTTACTAGTTATTCGGGCTTACTAAGCATGTAAATGCTTACCCCTCTCTTTTTCCTGTCTTACAGAGCTCGTGGACTCGCGTAGATTGGGAGACGGTTGGAGAGTCAACACACTATCATCTTGTCTAGCTTTGGTATAAAGATACTCTTATTTTGTTCAATGGCATGTATAGGCTTTTTGTTATTTTGTTATATGTCTCATTTGATTAGCCAATATGAAGGCTTATAAAAGTATACATATTCACTTGTATATGGCCATGGAAATTGGCTTATCTTGGTGTAGGTTATGACCTACCAAATTGTGCATGTTACGTTCCAATGTTCTTGTGATGATTAAATATTGTGTATTACAATTAGTCATATATAACATGACCGAATCACATGGGATTGCTAGACCATAATTGGCAATGAGTTATAATAATGAACCAATCTTGAATGTGTTATAAGGCATAGACGTTCGTTATACAAGAGAAAGAATCCTAGCATGTGTAAGACCGATGAAATGAGGTTTACATGCAATGAGGTATATCAAGGTCATTTGAGAGTATAATTAGGCCTGGCTACATGTTATGGAAACCTATATGTGAGAACATATGTTTGAGGGTGACCAAAGGCTTGGAAAATAGCCTAACATGGTCCACACGGGTAGACACATGGGTAGACACACGGGCGTGTGTCTAGACTGTGTGTGACACACGGACCACGCCATAGGCGTGTAGCATAACCGTGTGTCCCCTGCATCTAAAATTTTAAGTGAGAATGCATGGTAGTAAACACACAGGTAGAGACACGGCCATGTGTCTCAACCGTGTGGAGGACACGGCCTAACATACGGGCGTGTGTCTTGGCCATGTGCCCCTAAATACATGCTGACGTCATAAACAAAATGCTCGAGTTTTTGGACATGGCCGACACACGGGCGTGTCAAGGCTATGTGAAAGACACAGGCCAGAGACACGGGCGTGTGCTTGGCCGTGTGAAAACCCCTGTAGGTTCGAAGTAGAAAATAATTTCAATTAATTCCACAAGGGTAGGGGACACAGGCGTGTCCCAAAGCACACGGGCGTGTGCTATGTCTCCACACGGGTGTGTGAGACACTAACTCAGAATTTTTCTTAAAACTTTCTTAGGTCCTCGGTTTAGTCCCGGACTGCTTTCAATGTATGTTTTGAGCCTCGTAGGCCCATAATAGAGACTCCAAGATGTTATTAGATTGGTTTCAAATTGGAACAAAATTTTATAACCCGTATTTCTTGAAAATTTTCAAGTACATGCCTGGTAATACCTCATACCTGATCCCAGTCTCGGGTACAGGTAAAGGGTGTTACATTTAATGGTATCAGAGCTACAGTTTAGTCAGTTCTAAGACTACTATAGAGTTTATCGAGTTTAGCTATGCATGCCATTATATGAACGTTGATAGTGTGATATCTCCTAATTGTTTAATTATCTTTGAATATAGTAAATGTCTTCCAATCAAGCACAAGATGAGTTCGAGGGAGCCGAAAGCCATGCTCCAGCTTCCGTGCAATGAGCTATTTCTAGCAGTAGTAGAAGGCCTATGTCTGAAGGTCGGGAAGAGGCCAAAGCCACCTTATTTGACATGATGGATGAGTGGTTTAGGGATTATTTGAGGAATCGCCCCAACGTACCACAGCCTCACCTGTCCCCTAACCATCCTGATGAGGAAGTACCACGAGGTATGTCACCTGTAAGAATTGGTAAAGTCCCTGTAGACAAGCTTAGAAAGTACGGGGCTGGGGAATTTAGATCTAAGATTGATGATGATGCTAAATGAGCCGAGTTCTGGCTCGAGAACACTTACGAGTAGTGGACGAATTATCATGCACACCTGAAGAGTGCTTAAAGTGTGCCGTGTCACTCCTAAAGGATATTACATACCACTAGTGGAAGACTGTATCTTTAGTGGTGCCAAAGGAAAACGTCAGTTGGGAATTTTTCCAAGCGGATTTTAAGAAGAAATACATTAGCCAAAGGTTTTTAGACTCGAAACGGAAGGAGTTCTTGGAACTCAAACAAGGAAGTAAGACTGTATCGGAATACGAAAGGGAGTTTGTAAGGCTAAGTTAGTATGCGACTGAATGGGTTCAAACAGAGTCAAAAATGTGTAAACGCTTCGAGGAAGGTCTAAATAAGGAAATCAAGCTGTTGATTAGGATTTATGAGATACGAGAGTTGCCGCATTAGTTGATCAGGCCAAGAAAGCTGAGGAGCTCAATAATGAAAGGAATCAAGCTAAGAGAGAAGCTCGAGCTACGAGCAAGAGATTCAGTAGTAAGACGCTCTCATTTCTCAAAAAGAAATCGAGGAGCCAACATGAACGCTCCACTTCATCGGTAGGATATTCGGGTAGAGCGAGAGGCTCCAAGCGACGTAATCAAAAGTGTTTCTCCCCTGTGGTGACTAGTGTGGGGAGTGTAGATTACAAAAAACCAAAGTGTAAAAGCTACAATAAATTTCACTTCGGAGAGTGGCAGATGAAGAGCGGTGCGTGCTATAGATGTAGTTCTCTTGACCACTTCCTTAGAGATCGCCCATAGCGAATCGATAATGAGGTGGAAGTAACCCCGAAATTAAGTGTTAGTAATCCCAAAATTGAGTGTTCTTATTCCATGAGGTAAACCTCCGAAGTATCCTGGAAGTATTAGTGGTAGTCGAGTTGCAGCCAAAGACACCATGAAATCAGAGACTCAAGCCCTGACAAGAACGTATGCAATATGCACTCGAGAGGAAGCCTCTGCTCCTGACGTTATCATGGGTACTTTTTCTCTTTTTAATACTTATGTTGTTGCCTTAATTGATCTGGGGTCAATGCATTCTTACATTTGCATGAGATTGTTGTCTAGTATGAATATATCCATTGAACCTACGGAATTTATAATCAGAGTGTCAAACCCATTAGGCAAGTTAGTCCTGGTTGATAAAGTCTGTAAGAATTGTCCTTTGACGATTCAGGGTCATTGTTTTTTGGCTAACCTTATGTTATTGCCATTTGATGATTTTGATGTTGTAATATCCCGAATTAGGGCCTAATCAGAATAGTGGTTTCGTGACCACAAATCTGAGATAGAAATAATTATTTTATAATTATTTTGATGATTATGATATGATTTCATGATTGTGTGAAAATTTCGTGATGAAATTCTATGCCTAAAGTGCTTAAATTGAAAGTAAGGACTAAATTGAATAAGTTGCAAAACTTACATTCTAGAAGTTTTTAGTATGAAATTGTTTTGGAATATTAATGAGGAGGTCTTAAATAGCAATTTGACCAATTTTAAGTTCATGGACAAAATTAGGACATGGAAGGAATTTTTGGAAAGTTTAGTAGTAAGGGTATTTTGGTCATTTAGTTATTAAAATGAATTAAAAACAAAATTAAAAGCCAATTTTTGTCCATCTTCTTCATTAGGCCGAAATTTCAAGGGTTCTCGATAGCTAGGGTTTGTTTCAAGCTTCCAAGCTCCATAGTAAGTGATTCCAAGCCCCGTTTTTAATGTTCTTTACGTTTTTGGAATCCCGGTAGCTCGATTAAGCTTATGTTAGCAATAATTCAACCTAGGGTTTATATTTGGAAAAATACCCATAGGTGAAATTTGTGTATTTTGATGTTTTATGATAGAATATGGGGTTTTAAATTATGTTAGACAACTTGTACTACTCGATTTTAAGCAAAAACGAGTAAAAGGGCTTAATCGATAAAAATACCTAATAGTCACAAGTACATGTTAGAGTGAGAATTTGATGTTGCCATAGAAGAGAAAAGTGATCAGCATGTTGTAAAACATAAGAATAAGGAATAAAATTTAATCCCGGGCCTAGGGGCAAAAATGTAAATATGCAAAAGTTTAGGGGCAAAATTGTAATTTTGCCAAAATTTGAGTTAAGGATTAATTTGATAATGTGAGTATTAAATGAGCTAAATGTGCTATTTTAGATCAAGAAAGACGTGGAATCGACCTCAATCGAGGAAAAGAAAAGATTATGGACTAAATTGCAAAATCTTTGTATTTTGGTACCAAGGTAAGTTCATGTGTAAATAATGTAGCATAATTGTTATTTTTAGGTTATTGATATTAATTATGTGTTATGCTGAATTTCATTATGAAATGTATGCTTTGTGGTTAATTTCAAATAATATGTAAATTATGTGAGCTACTTGTTAAATATAATTGTTACCGAGTATTGATTTCGGCATTCTACGGAAGACGGCAAGGATAAGTGTTCGAGGAAAATCCCGTTTGAACCTTAGGAATAGATTAGGATACAAGTGACATGTCACTAGGATGGTTGAGCATCCGAACTCGTTGAGTTGAGTCCGAGTTCACTTATGGATGCGAATGTCCGAACTCGTTGAGTTGAGTCCGAGTTCGTGAGATGTAACTAGGCATCCGAACTCGTTGAGTTGAGTCCGAGTTCACTTATGGATGCGAACGCCCGAGCTCGTTGAGTTGAGTCCGAGTTCGCTTATGGCGGGTTACATGATGGCTTGATTGAATATGTGGCACTTATATGCAAATTATCCATGTATACGAATTATATTCCGATGTGTTCAACGGGTAAAGTTTTACTCAAATGGAGGAATACTCGAGATGAAAAGAGACGTATTGGTAAGTGATGAGAAATGGATATTTTGGACAGGTATGTATTAACCCTCGGGTTGAGTGTTGATTACAACCACGATAAGGTAATAAGATGATGAAAAATGATTAAAAAATGTGATAAGTGTGTTGATGATTTATGCTAATGTTGATTAGTTTGATTGTTTGTTATTTTATTTATTATTTACATATGAATTTACTAAGCATTTATGCTTACTCCCTCCTTCTTACTCATTGTAGTTTTGGACAAGCCAGTTCAGGAGTCGGGATAGGTCGAAGGCTCAGTCACACTATCCGGAAGATTTTTGGTAAATGGCTTGTAAATTTAAGTATGGCATGTATAGCAATATACTTATTTTGTGTAAATGATCTTATGATATGGTGACAGAATGGTTGAGAAAATATTTGATAATGATAAATTATGAAAATGGTAAGTTTAGATTATGTTTGATGATAAGGAAAATTATTAAGATACATAGTGCATAAAAACTCATAAGAGGGATGAAATTTGCCATAAATAGAATACTGCAGCAACACTGATGCGAGTTTGAAATTTACTAAAAATCATAGCAATTGAATTTGGTGATGGACTACATATAAAATTGAAGCTTATTATGTCTAGTTTCACATGAAACAAATGAAAAAGGTAAAGAAATTATATGTTAGAAGATATTTGAACTTTAGTGAAACAGGGTCATAGCAATTTCTGAATCCCTATTCCTATTTTATAAATTCACCATAAATTGTAAAGATATAATTAGGTGGTTTATTTTATATCCTCAGAATCCTTATTGAGTCTAGTTTTATGAGAAACAACCTCATAGTCATATGAATTTGTACAGAGAGAAATGTGGTTAGTAGTAAATAGAGGTCAGACCAGTCAAGTCCTGAAATAGGGGTAACTTTAACTAATAAACTGTACTAATTGGCCCTACCAAAAATTTATAAATAAATTAGTAGATAGGTATATGAGTCAAGATTTAGGGAAAATTTTCGGATCTTGATTTCGAGTTGCGTAACTCGAGATATGATCTTTCTTGTGACTGTGACGCAAGTAGCTTAAAAGTTGTGAATGTAGAAACAAATAATCCAAAGTTCTAAAAATGTTAAATTAAGCTTAGTAACACCTCATACTCGACTCCAGCGACGGTCTCGGGCGTGGGGCATTACATTTAGTGGTATCAGAGCAGGTTTAGTCAGTTCTCAGACTACGTGTTGTATGTACGGATTTTGCTATACATGCCATATGTATAAATTGTGATAGTGTGACGACTTCTGACCTTTTTAAATGATTTTTTTTATAGTAAATGGATCCCGATCCAGCTGTGGCAGATGAAGTAGAGAGTAATGCGTCAGCTCCGGCTGAAGGAGCAGCGCCGACTGAAAATCCACCTCCTACTGTTGGTCCGAGAGGAGGAGAAAGGGGTCGGGAAGCCTTTCTCCAAATGATGAGTGCATGGTACACTGAGTTCGTTCGTACGAACCCAAATGTACAACCTCCCCCACCTTCCCCAATTCCTCAACCTGTACCCCCGATGCCTCAAGTTATGGATCTGATGAAATTTCACAGAACTCCAGTTGATAGAATTCGCAAGCAAGGGGCCGAAGAATTTAAAACAAATATTGATGATGATGCCGAGAGAGCAGAGTTCTGGCTCGAAAATTCAATCCGGGTATTTGACGAATTATCTTGTACACCTAAAGAATGTTTGAAATGTGCTATATCTTTGTTGAGGGATTCAGCTTATAATTGGTGGAAGACTTTGATTTCGGTGGTACCGAAAGAGAAAATAACTTGGGAATTCTTTCAAGAAGAGTTTCGGAAGAAATATATTAGTGAAAGATTTATTGATCAGAAGCGTAAAGAATTTCTTGAGCTGAAGCAAGGTAATATGACAGTTACAGAATATGAAAGAGAGTTTGTCCGATTAAGTAAGTATGCCAGAGAGTATGTTCCTACAGAGGCCAAGATGTGCCGACGATTTGAAGACGGGCTCAATGAAGACATCAAGGTATTTGTTGGAATTCTTGAATTAAAAGAAATGGTAGTATTGGTTGATCGAGCTTGTAAGGCTGAAGAATTACTTAAAGAAAAGAAAAAGGTAGAGGCTGAGACTAGAAATTGGAAGAAAAGACCGATGAGCGGTTCATTTTCACAACAACCTGGAAAGTCAAGGAATATGAATCCTCGTTCCCAAGCTTCAGCTGGGCAATCATATGGAAATTATAAGAAGCAAAATGTGGGTCATAAATCCCAGACTACTTCGGCAGCCAGTGTAGGGAACTCGAGATTTGTTAAACCTGAGTGCCAGCGGTGTGGTAGAAATCATTTTGGTCCGTGTAGAGCAAATGAATGTTTTCGATGTGGTTCTCCGGATCATTTTATTAGAGACTGCCCAGAGAGAGCTGAAAAAGAAAAATTTCAGAATACAAAACAAGTGGCGCGGATTCGAGAGGAAGATATCCAAGAAAAGCTGGGAGCGAAGCAAGCAGTAAGAATGAAGCCAGGGATGCACCAGTTAGACCTAAAGGAAGGGCTCCGGCTAGAACTTATGCTATTAAAGCGCGTGAAGATGCTTCCTCACCTGATGTGATTACCGGTACATTTTCCCTCTATAATGTTAATGTTATTGCTTTGATTGATCCCGGTTCTACTCATTCATATGTGTGCATGAAATTGGTGTCTAGTATGAATATACCTGTTGAGAACACAGAATTTATGATTAGAGTGTCGAATCCGTTAGGCAAATGTGTGACTGTCGATAAAGTATGTAAGAAATGTCCTTTAATGATTCGGGATCATTACTTTCCAGCCGACTTGATGTTGTTTCCGTTTGATGAGTTTGATGTTATTTTGGGTATGGATTGGTTGACATTGCATGATGCTAAAATAAATTGCAGAGAAAAGATTATAGAATTAAAGTGTGGAAATGGTGAAACTCTGTGGGTTGAATCAGATAAATCAGAGGCATTGCCTAGTGTGATTTCTTCAATGTCGGCTCAAAGATATCTGAGAAAGGGTTATGAAGCTTATTTGGCGTATGTAATTAATACAAAGAAGTTGAAAAGAAAGTTGAATCAGTGCCGGTTGTATGTGAATTTGCGAACGTATTTCCAGAAGAATTGCCGGGTTTGCCTCCAGTCAGGGAAGTAGAATTTGGTATTGATTTGATACCAGGAACAACTCCGATTTCGATTGCTCCGTATAGAATGGCACCAGCAGAGTTGAAGGAATTAAAGTCGCAGTTGCAAAAGTTAACTGATAAAGGTTTTGTGAGACCGAGTGTTTCACCTTGGGGTGCTCCTGTGTTATTTTTGAAAAAGAAGGATGGTTCTATGAGGTTGTGTGTTGATTATAGGCAGTTAAACAAGGTGACAATCAAAAACAAGTATCTGTTGCCAAGAATTGATGATTTGTTTGATCAGCTAAAAGGAGCGACATGGTTTTCAAAGATTGACTTGAGATCTGGGTATTACCAACTGCGGGTAAAAGAGTCGGATGTGCCTAAAACTGCTTTTAGAACAAGGTATGGTCATTATGAATTTTTAGTTATGCCATTCGGATTGACAAATGCTCCTGCTGTGTTTATGGATTTAATGAATCGCATATTTCGGCCATACTTGGACAAATTTGTTGTGGTGTTTATAGATGATATTTTAATTTATTCAAAAGATGATACAGAGCATGCTGAGCATTTGAGGATAGTTTTGCAAACTTTGAGAAATAAGCAGCTGTATGCTAAGTTTAGTAAAAGTGAATTTTGGCTTCGAGAAGTTGGATTTTGGGTCATATTGTTTCAGGTGATGGTATACGGGTTGATCCTAGTAAAATTTTAGCCATTGTTGATTGGAAACCACCGAAAAACGTAACCGAAGTTAGAAGTTTCTTGGGGCTAACTGGGCATTATCGGCGGTTTGTAAATGGATTTTCTATAATTGCTGCTCCTATAACTAGATTACTCCGAAAGGATGTTAAATTTGAATGGACGGAAGAATGTCAACAGAGTTTTGAAGAATTGAAAAAGTTATTAACAGAGGCACCAGTGTTAGTACAGCCCGAATCAGGTAAAGAATTTTGGTGTATAGTGATGCTTCTCTAAATGGTTTGGGGTGTGTGCTCATGCAAGAAGGAAAAGTGGTGGCATATGCTTCGAGGCAGTTAAAACCTCATGAGAGGAATTATCCTACTCACGATTTGGAATTGGCTGCGGTGGTGTTTGCTTTGAAAATTTGGCGACATTATTTGTATGGTGAAAAGTGCCGGGTATATACCGACCATAAAAGTCTTAAGTACTTGATGTCACAAAAAGACTTGAGTTTAAGACAGCGAAGATGGTTGGAATTATTGAAAGATTACGAGCTTGTTATTGATTATCTCTAGGAAAAGCGAATGTGGTTGCTGATGCTTGAGCAGAAAGTTGTTGTTTGCTTTGAGAGTTATGAACACTCAGTTGAAAGTGTCAGATGATGGTTCGATTCTAGCAGAGTTAAGAGCAAAACCAATGTTTTGCAAGAGATTTTCGAAGCTCAGAAAGATGATCAAGATTTGCAAGCCAAGAGAAAATAGTGTGAAGTTGATACAGAGTCAGATTTCAAAATTGGTTCTGATGGGTGCTTAATGTTTAAAGATCGGATTTGTGTACCGAAGAATGAGGAATTGATTCAAAAGATCCTACAGGAAGCACATAGCGGTTATTTCTCGATTCATCCGGGTAGTACGAAAATGTATAATGACTTGAAGAAAATGTATTGGTGGAATGGAATGAAAAGAGATATATCAGAGTTTGTGTCCAAATGCTTAATTTGTCAACAGGTGAAAGCTGAACATCAAGTGCCTTCGGATTACTTCAGCCTATTATGGTTCCTGAATGGAAATGGGATCGGATTACTATGGATTTTGTTTCAGGATTGCCATTGACTCCAGGAAAGAAAATGCCATCTGGGTAATAGTTGACAAATTAACTAAGTCGGCTCATTTATCCCGGTACGTACGGATTATTCTCTTAAAAGTTGGCTGAACTGTATATTAGAGAAATTGTTAGATTACACGGAATACCATTGTCGATTATTTCAGATAAAGATCCAAGGTTTACCTCGCGGTTTTGGCAAAAGTTGCAAGACGCGTTAGGTACAAAGTTAATTCATACTCTTTCATCACAAACTGATGGACAATCAGAGAGAGTAATTCAGATCTTGAAGATATGCTTAGATGTTGTGTATTGGAATTCAAGGAAGTGGGAAGATATTGCGCTGGTAGAATTGCTTACACAATATTATCAGACGAGCTTGAAAGGACTTATAAGCATTATTCAAGTGAACGCCATTATTGATGAACTCAAGAAAATCAGATTTATATTGATCTAAAAAAAAACTGAAAAAGTGAAAGTAATTCGAGATTTGAAAGCTGCTTCAGATAACAGAAATTATGCAGATCTAAACGAAAGGACATGAATTCAAGTTGGTGATAAAGTATTTTAAAGGTTCTCTGAAGAAAGTCCTTAGATTTGGACGAAGGGCAAATTAAGTCCGCGCTTTATTGGGCCGTATGAAGTAATTGAAAAAGTTGGACCGGTAGCAATCGGCTAGCATTACCACCTGAATTAGAGAAGATTCATGATGTGTTCCACGTATCTATGTTACGTCGGTATCGTTCGGATCCTTCACATGTAGTTTCACCGATAGAAATTGAACTACAACCAGATATGACCTACGAAGAAGAACCGATTAAGATTTTAGCTCGAGAGGCAAACAACTAAGGAATAAAAATGTTGCACTTGTGAAGGTGTTGTGGCAAAGGCATGGAGTAGAAGAAGCACATGGAATCCGAAGAAACTATGAGAAATCAATACCCACATCTGTTTACAGGTAAGATTTTCGAGGACGAAATCCTTAAAGGGGGAGAGTTGTAATATCCCGATTAGGGCCTAATCGAATAGTGGTTTGTGACCACAAATTGAGATAGAAATAATTATTTTATAATTATTTGATGATTATGATATGATTCATGATTGTGTGAAATTTCGTGATGAAATTCTATGCCTAAAGTGCTTAAATTGAAAGTAGGACTAAATCGAATAAGTTGCAAAACTTACATTCTAGAAGCTTTAGTATGAAATTGTTTTGGAATATTAATGAGGAGGTCTTAAATAGCAATTTGACCAATTTTAAGTTCATGGACAAAATTAGGACATGGAAGGAATTTTGGAAAGTTTAGTAGTAAGGGTATTTTGGTCATTTAGTTATTAAAATGAATTAAAAACAAAATTAAAAGCCAATTTTTGTCCATCTTCTTCATTAGGCCGAAATTTCAAGGGTTCTCCATAGCTAGGGTTTGTTTCAAGCTTCCAAGCTCCATAGTAAGTGATTCCAAGCCCCGTTTTTAATGTTCTTTACGTTTTTGGAATCCCGGTAGCTCGATTAAGCTTATGTTAGCAATAATTCAACCTAGGGTTTATATTTGGAAAAATACCCACAGGTGAAATTTGTGTATTTTGATGTTTTATGATAGAATATGGGGTTTTAAATTATGTTAGACAACTTGTACTACTCGATTTTAAGCAAAAACGAGTAAAGGGCTTAATCGATAAAAATACCTAATAGTCAAAGTACAGTTAGAGTGAGAATTTGATGTTGCCATAGAAGAGAAAGTGATCAGCATGTTGTAAAACATAAGAATAAGGAATAAAGTTTAATCCCGGCCTAGGGGCAAAAATGTAAATATGCAAAAGTTTAGGGGCAAAATTGTAATTTTGCCAAAATTTGAGTTAAGGATTAATTTGATAATGTGAGTATTAAATGAATTAAATGTGTTATTTTAGATCAAGAAAGACGTGGAATCGACCTCAATCGAGGAAAAGAAAAGATTGTGGACTAAATTGCAAAATCTTTGTATTTTGGTACCAAGGTAAGTTCATGTGTAAATAATGTAGCATAATGTTATTTTTAGGTTATTGATATTAATTATGTGTTATGCTGAATTTCATTATGAAATGTATGCTTTGTGGTTAATTTCAAATAATATGTAAATTAGTGAGCTACTTGCTAAATAATTGTTAGAGTATTGATTTCGCATTCTACGGAAGACGGCAAGGATAGTGTCGAGGAAAATCCGTTTGAACCTTAGGAATAGATTAGGATACAAGTGACATGTCACTAGGATGGTTGAGCATCGAACTCGTTGAGTTGAGTCGATTCACTTATGGATGCGAATGTCCGAACTCGTTGGTTGAGTCCGAGTCGTGAGATGTAACTAGCATCCGAACTCGTTGAGTTGAGTCCGAGTTCACTTATGGATGCGACGCCCGAGCCGTTGAGTTGAGTCCGAGTTCGCTTATGGGCGGTTACATGATGCTTGATTGAATATGTGGCACTTATATGCAAATTATCCATGTATCCGAATTATATTCGATGTGTTCAACGGGTAAAGTTTTACTCAAATGGAGGATACTCGAGATGAAAGAGACGTATTGGTAAGTGATGAGAAATGGATATTTTGGACAGGTATGTATTTAACCCTCGGGTTGAGTGTTGATTACAACCACGATAAGGTAATAAGATGATGAAAAATTAAAAATGTGATAAGTGTGTTGATGATATATGCAATGTTGATTAGTTTGATTGTTTGTTATTTATTTATTATTTACATATGAACTTACTAAGCATTTATGCTTACTCCCTCCTTCTTACTCATTGTAGTTTTGGACAAGCCAGTTCAGGAGTCGGGATAGGTCAAGGCTCAGTCACACTATCGGAAGATTTTGGTAAATGGCTTGTAAATTAAGTATGGCATGTATAGCAATATACTTATTTTGTGTAAATGATCTTATGATATGGTGACAGAATGGTTGAGAAAATATTTGATAATGATAAATTATGAAAATGGTAAGTTTAGATTATGTTTGATGATAAGGAAAATTATTAAGTATTTAGTGCATAAAAACTCATAAGAGGGATGAAATTTCCATAAACAGAATACTGTAGCAACACTGACCGAGTTTAAAATTTACTAAAAATCATAGAAATTAATTTGGTGATGGATACATAAAAATTGAAGTTATAATGTCTAGTTTCACATGATACAAATGAAACAGGTAAAGAAATTATATGTTAGAAGATATTTGAATTTTAGTGAAATAGGTCATAGCAGTTTTTGAATCCCTTTCACTTGAAATTCCTAATTGTAGAATATTTTATTATATCTCAAATCTTATTTTTATTTAGTAGAAATAACTCATAACATATGATACAGAAATGTATTCGTGTAGAGTCAGACAGCAAGTCCTAACAGGGGTAATTTACTAATGTACTGATTTCTACAGAAATTTAAA